>NC_136973.1:3455000-3460000 GCF_032717465.1 Coenobita brevimanus | reverse complement strand
ACAGTAAAAGGAAAGACGAATCACAATCATAGGGTAAAAAAAATCAACAAACTCCTGCCCAAAGAACGATAACAAGAACAATAAGAACAAAAATGAACCGCGAGGAATAGTAAACAAAAGGAGTTCGCAGAAATGGCGGGAAGAAAATAAGTGAAGGAAGCGATGCGTATCCTGACTTGTGGATAAGATTAATAAAAAAGAGTAATAAAAGTCAAAGAACGTGAAGGTAGGTACTGGAGGGAAGAGGGAGGGAAGTGGAGGAGAGGAGGGAGGAGGAAGACAGAGAGGGAGGGAGGGAAAAGATCAAAAGAGGACGTGAAGGCAGCTGGAAGGAAAAAGAGGGGAAGAAAAGAAGAAGAAGAAGAAGAAGTTGAAGAATGAGAGAGAGAGAGAGAGAGAGAGAGAGAGAGAGAGAGAGAGAGAGAGAGAGAGAGAGAGAGAGAGAATTACCTAACCCCCGTTCCGTCATCTTACAAAACCTGTCCTTTACCTCCCCCTCCCCCCTCCCTCCTTCCCTCCATACCTTCCATTCTTGCCTCCTCCCTCCCCCTCCTTCCCTCCCTCCGTCCATCCTTCCTTCCTTTTGTCCTTCTTGTTCCCCATACCTTCCCTCCTTCCCTCTCTCCGTTCTTCCCTCCATCTCCATGCCTCCTCTCTTTCCTTCATTCTCTTCCTTCTGACCCTCCCTTCCTCTCTCTCTCTCTCTCTCCCCACTTACCTACTCAACCCAACTCAGTTCCGGGAAGGGTGAAACATGTTTGGGACCTTTGGGGGGAGGGGAGAGGAGAAGAAGGGAGGGAAGGGGAGGGGAGGGGAGGGAGAGGAGAAGGGAAGGTGAGAGAGAGAGAGAGAGAGAGAGAGAGAGGAGAAGGGAGGGGGAGAGAGAGGGAGAGGGGAAGGCAAGAGGGAAAAGAAGGGGAGGGGAGATGAAAAAGAAGGAAGGGGGAATGGAAGGAGAGGGGAGGATGAAGAGTGGGGAGGGGAAGGAAGGAGGTGAGTGGAGGGGAAATGAGACAGGGGGAGAGGGGAAGGAAGGGAAGATGAAGAAAAAAGGAAGGGGGATGCGGGGAGGGGAGAGGGAGGGGGGAGAGGGGGAGAGAGAGAGAAGGGGAGATGACGCTTGAAGATGGAGGGGAGATGAATAGCATAGTCTCCCCGTCTTCCCACAAAACTTAATATTGCTGATGATGTGTTGAAGGACGTGAGTTGTCATACACACACACACACACACACACACACACACACACACACACACACACACACACACACACACACACACACACACACACACACACACATCCATCCATCCATACATTCATACATACATACCTAGCCTAACCAAACGACCCCACACACATACCTACATAGAGAGAGAGAGAGAGAGAGAGAGAGAGAGAGAGAGAGAGAGAGAGAGAGAGAGAGAGGTTCTGCATTTGTCATTATCCCTGTCCTTCGTCTATGCACACACACACACACACACACACACACACACACACACACACACACACACACACACACACCTTACATCTGACAGACATCCCTTATTCCCCAGCTGATGGCCAGGTGTAATGTTTCTGGAACTGCAATTTGACTAGTAACCAAGGAGATTCAGCCAGGCAGCAGAAGGCATATCAAAAACCATGCACCCAGAACTTGGCATCGAAGTTATGACAGTGATCCAGTTCCGTCAAGTGAAAACAGACAGACTATAGGCAAATCAATCCCCCAATCTGACTACACATGGCCATCGAATGAGGTGAAAGGAGTTTGGGATCTTTGTAAATTTAAAAAAAAAATGTCATAGAATAAAAATAAAAGTAAATAATGATATGGAAAGCTCAGAAAAGGCGGGAAATCCAGAGGAGGTTGGTATCAGCGTTCTATATAATGCGTGGACTAAAATCACTAAAGGAAGTAGAGAAATCAGAAAAATATCAACAGATAGGAATGGGTATCTGAAGCTGGAGACAGAGAGGAGGAGAAGGAGGAGGAGGAGGAGGAGGAGAAGAAGGAGGAGGAGGAGGAGGAAGCAGACCGCAGGAGGAAGAGCAGGAGGAGGAGCAGAAGGCAGATGCAAATGACTATAATTAAGAAGCAGAGACTAGTAGTTAAGTACCCCCTTGGACCACTGACTTTTGGCCCGTTTTCTAGCACCAAACCTTCCTCCATCAGTTCTTCTTTTTCCTCCTCCTTATCTTCATCATGAGAGAGAGAGAGAGAGAGAGAGAGAGAGAGAGAGAGAGAGAGAGAGATGAAAAGAAAGAGTGAGAGAAACACGAAAAAGTATACTCTGCAAGGAGGGATGCGACAGGGGTAAACCGAAAAGTGACCAGAGGGGTGTTTCAAATTAGAGTACCATAACCGGAATAAATCGCTAAGGAAAAGGTGTTTGTGAGCGTCTTAAGGTGACAACACTGCATCCCCACGACCAGCAGGGGCAGGGGGGGTGGCACAGACTCCACAGACACACAGACAGATGACGTCACTGATCCTGCCACCATCTGCTACCATGACTAAGCACGCGTAATGCTCTCTCTCTCTCTCTCTCTCTCTCTCTCTCTCTCTCTCTCGCTCTCTCCCAGGCTGAAGAATAGATGATAAATTACGTTATGCTTCTGAAGGCTGGTGCTAGAAAGGGGGGCCTTCATGCGGTAGCACTGATATGAACGGGCGGTGGTGCTGCCTGGTTATACAAACTACTACTATTAATATTGCTACTACTACTTCCACTACTATACCACCACTATTATTATTATTATTATTATTATTATTATTATTATTATTATTATTATCATTATTATTATTATTATTATTATTATTATTACTACTACTACTGCTACTACTATTATTATTACTACCACTGCTGCTACTACTACTATTATTATTATTATTATTATTATTATTATTATTACTACTGCTACTGCTATTACTACTACTACTACTACTACCACCACCACCGCCACCACCACACCCAAAGCTCAGTCCTTACATGAATAAATCTCCAAGCAATGACACACACACACACACACACACACACACACACACACACACACACACACACACACACACACACACACACACACACACACACACACACACACACTGATCCGAACGAATCTCTCTGCACTCTTCCTATACCAATTAATATTACGGAGAGTGACAGCCGTACATAACCCATCCCCATGCTAGCTAGGTACGAAACGGACCCGCTAAGCATGGTTCAGGGCTCTTCTTCGTGACTATAATTCGTTCACCGTAACTTGGCCCAGATTTTGGTCCATTTGCAGTTTGTTTCTCGTCTGTCAGTGCTAGGAAATGATAATCAGCACTACCTACTTTCCATAGCACTTCTTCGTGACTAGCACCCCATTCTAGTGGTGATACCTTGTTATAGCTTGACAGACAGATAGACAGATAGACAGACAGACAGATAGATAGATAGACAGATAGATGGAGATGAAAGAGAAGATTAACAGGGAGAAAGACAGACAGACACAGACAGACAGACAGACAGATAAATAGAGAAATAGATATATAGATGGAGAGATAATACGAGAATAGATATTGGAGGAGGAGGAGGAGGAGGAGGAAGAGGAGGAAGATGAGGAGGAGGAGGAGGAAGATGATGATGAGGAGGAGGAAGAGGAGGAGGAGGAGGAGGAGGAGGAAGAGGAGGGGGGGTGATTGTAAGGAGAAGAGTGACTGACGATTGAGTTGATAACGGGAACTTGGAGAGAGAGAGAGAGAGAGAGAGAGAGAGAGAGAGAGAGAGAGAGAGAGAGAGAGAGAGAGAGAGAGAGAGAGAGAGAGAGAGAGAGAGCATAAATATACTTAGCCCATTTGTCATCATTTGAGTGAATTATGTCACTCTCAAAACTTATATGTATGTATGTGTATGTATGTATGTATGTATGTATGTATGTGTGTGTGTATGTATGTATGTATGTATGTATGTACGTATGTATGTATGTATGTATGTATGTATGTGTGTGTGTGTATGTATGTATGTATGTATGTAGGAGTATGTATGTATGTGGTGTCAATGATGTACCGGTAACTTTTGGTCGATGTTTGTGCAGCTTGTGTGTGTGTGTGTGTGTGTGTGTGTGTGTGTGTGTGTGTGTGTGTGTGTGTGTGTGTGTGTGTGTGTGTGTGTGTGTGTGTGTGTGTGTGTGTGTGTGTGTGTGTGTGTGTGTGTGTGTGTGTGTGTGTGTGTGTTTGTGTGTGTAAATGATATAGCTAATGGTTGGTGTTGATGCAGCTTGGTCATTTCTCTCTCTCTCTCTCTCTCTCTCTCTCTCTCTCGGCCAAGTCAAAGTAAACAGAGTTTAGCAAAAGCCTGAACAAATCTTCCTCAGTCTACCTACACCTCTCTCTCTCTCTCTCTCTCTCTCTCTCTCTCTCTCTCTCGAACGCGGAGATCATGCGTGACAAATTTAATTGAGTTTAACGATACACTTATTAAAATGAATGATTGTACCAGGTCACTTGATATAATCTACTTAGACTTCCAGAAAGCCTTTGACAAAGTGCCGCATGATAAACTAATGACAAAAGTAAGATCACTTGGAATTGACGGAAATATTCATAGGTGGATACGTTGCTGGTTAAGTGAGAGAAAGCAACGAGTCGTTATAAATGGAGTAGAGTCAGACTGGGCTCCAGTGACCAGTGGTGTTCCTCAGGGATCAGTGTTGGGACCAGTCCTATTTATTATGTATATTAACGATATCGATGTTGGCCTAAACAATTTCATTTCTAAATTTGCAGACGACACAAAAATCGGCAACACTATATTAACTGAAGAAGACAGAATTAGCCTTCAAAATGACCTTAATAAAATTATCAGCTGGTCAGAAAAATGGCAAATGCCCTTCAATGTAAGTAAATGTCAGGTACTGCAATGTGGGAAGAAAAACAAAAGGTATGATTACGAAATGAAGGGCCAAATCATTAGCAAGTTCTCACTAGTTAAGGATCTAGGCGTACTAATTTCAGAC
>NC_136973.1:3440000-3442500 GCF_032717465.1 Coenobita brevimanus | reverse complement strand
AGGAATTTTAGCCAGCAGAGGAGAGAAGCATAAGAGGTGAAATATTAGGCAGAGAAACATACGAAGCCTCTCCCAGCATAGGAATATTAGCCAGTAGAGGAAAGAGAGAAGCATAATAGGTGAAATATTAGGAAGAGAAACTTATCAAGCCTCTCTCAGCTTAGGAATATTAGCCAGCAGAGGAGAGAAGCATAAGAGGTGAAATATTAGGCAGAGAAACATACCAAGCCTCTCCCAGCGTAGGAATATTAGCCAGTAGAGGAAAGAGAGAAGCATAATAGGTGAAATATTAGGAAGAGAAACGTACCAAGCCTCTCTCAGCTTAGGAATATTAGACAGCAGAGGAGAGAAGCATAAGAGGTGAAATATTAGGCAGAGAAACGTACCAAGCCTCTCCCAGCTTAGGAATGTTAACTAGAAGAGGAATGTGAGAAGCAACAGAAGTGAAATATTAGGAAGTGAAACATACCAAGCCTCTCTCAGCTTAGAAATATTAGCCAGTAGACGAAAGAGAGAAGCATAAGAGGTGGAATATTAGGCGAACTTCTGTATCTATGGCCAGAGGAACATACCAAGCCTCTCTCTGCTTTGGAATATTAGCCAGCAGAGGAGAGTGAGATGCAGAAGAGGTGGAATGTTAGAGGAATTTATATCTCTAGACATTCTCACTCAACCTCACCTCATCTCACCTCACCCCACCTCACCCCACCTCTGTCTCCAAGCTGTTCTTTGCACGATGTTGGAAATAAGATGAAATGCGTTTTACCGTAAATCGAACTTTGACCCTGAAAACAAGTTACATAGGATGTGTGTGTGTGTGTGTGTGTGTGTGTGTGAGAGAGAGAGAGAGAGAGAGAGAGAGAGAGAGAGAGAGAGAGAGCACCTATTCTTACCTGTAATTAGCCGACATAGGAAATGCCTGTGGAATAATTACGATAATACTCAAGAATATTTAAGAGTAATAATTCTTTGGAAAATGTCTGCCACTTCCTTTCGAAAAAAAAAAAATAGTGCAATAGACTCGTACCGTTCACGATTAGAAGAGGAGGAGGAGGAGGAGGAGGAGGAGAAGGAGGAGAAGGAGGAGGAGGAGGAGAAGGAGGAGGAGATGATAAAGGAGAAGGGAAAGAAGACGAAGAAGATTATATATAGGCTGAGAGAGAGAGAGAGAGAGAGAGAGAGAGAGAGAGAGAGAGAGAGAGAGAGAGAGAGAGAGATTTCTAACTTTAATACCGTCTTCGATAAACTGCATATAAATCCCTTGGCAATTTCAAGATAGAGATAAAACTGATAACAATGGCCTCACCCGAAGGGAGGATGGTGGAGGGGTGGGTGGGTGGGTGTGGCGTGATTGTGGGTCTGGATAATGTGTGTGTGTGTGTGTGTGTGTGTGTGTGTGTGTGTGTGTGTTATGGTTTATAGTTTTCTTTTGGTGTTTTTGTGGTTGGATTATTACCTAAGTGCGTTGGAATCTCTCTCTCTCTCTCTCTCTCTCAAAATTCCTCACCTCACTCTTGATTATTCACAACTCTTCTACTACTACTACTATTACTACTACAACTACTCAGAATTCCTTACTCTCTCTCTCTCTCTCTCTCTCTCTCTAACCTCTTCAGTTCAAGTATATAATTTTCTTCTTCCCTCCAGACGATTTTATTCAGCTGAGAGAGAGAGAGAGAGAGAGAGAGAGAGAGGTGCGTCATGCTAGCTGTTTAAGTCACCAAGACGCAGGAAATAGGACAAGTGAATCATATGTGTTATAAGGACAGGAAGAGGAGTGGTGGGGGGAGAGGTGGAGAGGGGGAGAAGGAGTGGCGGGGGAGGGGAAGAGAGGGGGAGAAGGAGGGGTGAGGGGTGAGAGGATGGGGAGGGGAGGGGAAGAGAGGGGGGGAAGGAGTGGGAAAGGGTGTGTAGGGGGGAGGTTGATGTGGAAATAGCAGGGATATGCTTGTTCACACACTCCACCGCTTCCTTCCTCCCCAGAAAAACCACACACACACACACACACACACACACACACACACACACACACACACACACACACACACACACACACACACAGACGGAGCGAGGGAGGCCACTGCTCTTCTGACATCGCCGCCTGACACATGGCCGCGTCTCAGCACATCAGGTGAGAGAGAGAGAGAGAGAGAGAGAGAGAGAGAGAGAGAGAGAGAGAGAGAGAGAGAGAGAGGTGGGGGGCGTACATTATATCAATTTATATTACGAACACTGGAATTTGGGTTAAGATGATGATGATGATGGATGAACAAATAATATACAACCTTCAGTGACTGCTTACACACACACACACACACACACACACACACACACACACACACACACACACACACACACACACAGAAACACGGTCACGTATGCTTTAAATAAACAAATAGGCAGACAGACAGACAGACAGACAGATAGATAGATAAAATGATAGATTTCCCAAAGCGGGTGAATCATTACCTATCGCATCTTTTCCAGTCTACTTCATTTT
>NC_136973.1:3432500-3437500 GCF_032717465.1 Coenobita brevimanus | reverse complement strand
ATCATGAATGCTGAGCCGCAATTAAGTTTAAATAAAATCGCCGAAGCCCTCCTCCTTCGTGCACAAAAGCGGGCAGAGCCGTCAAAAGGCTGCTTCAACAGCACTACATAAAACCGTAGCTTAACCAATTTTCCATTCCACTAGCGTCATACTTTAACGATGTCCATGTCAACACTGATCTGGGTATAGATATGGATGGGTACGGGACGACACGATGTCGGAGGGCGAAATTGCCTATTATCTCATTTTCAATCCCCATTTCAAATAATGTAGAATTTTGCTGATGTGAGATTATTCACACGTGCATCTACAACTCATTTACATCCATCCTTATTCAATAAATTGTATCCATTGCGAGAGTAGTTCATACTCTGTGCAGATAAATTAATGTATCGTCATTCTTGCAACTAATACATGATGGCCGCCGTTGTACACACAAATATTGCCACTTTGGTTTTGTTTTTTATATCCTTTTTACAACAATATTTGGAATCTTATTTATGCTTAACACACTAAATTATGTCTTCTACACATTACTATGTAGAAATAAAGGGGACATATTTAATTTCCTGCAAGAAAAAAACGATTTAATCATTGTTGATTATCGTGTACATGGCGTCGTGTTTCTCATCATATCAGGGACAATGGCGCCAAGGGCCCGCCTTACAGCGTAGGGAACACGACATCAAGTACACGATAATGGAAAGGGATGATATCTTTTGCTTACAGAAAACTGCGGCATATTAATTATCTAATTCTGATAAGTAACGTGCAGGATATATAAATTAGTATGTTAAGCATAGTTAGCACAACAAATATTGTAAAGGAGATTATAAAAAAAAACAAAACCAAAGTGGCAATACTTGTATTTACAATGGCGGCCATTGTGGTCTAGTTGTCAGAATGATGACACATTAATTTATCAACGCTGAGTTTGAACCGTCATCGCAATGGATTCTAAATTTGTGAATAGAGACCAGTGTAAATAAACTTTCTTTGATAGCATTCAAACTTTGTATACATAGCATTAATCTCATTCATATTGAAAATGAGATAATTGGCAATTTCGGCCTCCGACATCATATCGTCCCGTACCCAGCCTGCCGTACCCAGATCAGTGTTGACATGGACACAAGTTGGGTATGATGCTGGTGTAATGGAAAACTGTTCAAGCTACGAGTTTATGCGGTGCTATTGACACCAGCGTGTGACGGCGCTGCCCTGTTTTGTGCACCGTTGACCTCCGCACTTTTACTTTCTTACTAATATATTTTATTCAGTTGTTATATCTTTTCCAATCGACTATAGTAACATAAAGGATGTCGAGGTGTAGCCTGATGCTCAGATAAATCGCAAAGGAAGAAGATTACCTGTGTCATTTAATTAAAATAACATACGTCCTGTCATGGAGTACTGACGCTGATCTGGCTAATTAACCTGTAATTACACAGGTCAGTCTTAAGAGTAATGAACATGGTCTCTGTTATTACTATATTAACTTGCGATGGAAGTGATTAGCAAAACCTATAACAATAGTAGTAGTGGTTGTAATGGTAGTTTTATGGTATGTAGTAGTAGTTTAATAGTAGTAGGGTAGCAGTAGTAGTAGTAGTAGCTGCATCATCATCATTAACAGTAGTGCGGTAGTAGTACGGTATTACTCAACACACACACACACACACACACACACACACACACACACACACACACACACACACACACACCAGAGTACAAGGAAGTCTGAATATCAAGAAGAGAAAAAACGAGGCCAAACAGACGAATGGTACGGATTGCGACATGGAATGTAAGGGGCGCGAATGATGAGGCGAAAGAGGGAGGGATTGTCCAGGCTCTTGAGGGCTTAAAAGTGGACATAATGTGGAATAAATGGGACTAAAAGGAGAGTTGAGAGTGTGAGAGAGAGGGTGTATGACAATGGGGTATATGGGCGGGAGTAGATGAGAATGAGAGGGCAAAAGAAGGAGTACGTACTGGTGTGTGCAAGAGATGGAAGGAGAATATAAGAGAGTATGGATCAGTTGGGTCAAGGACTGCGTGGGTATGATTGAAAGTACTGTGGGACGACAAACGTGGACGATTGTGTGTGTGTGTGTGTGTGTGTGTGTGTGTGTGTGTGTGTGTGTGTGTGTGTGTGTGTGTGTATGCCAACACAAGATCGTGCAAGTAGAGTGAAAGAAGAGTTCTGGGCAAATGTGGGAGCGTGCATAGAAAAGTCTGAAAGGCCTGAGAGAGTGATTTTGATTCGAGATGTGAATGGAAAAGTAGGGAGTATGAAGGTGGATGGAGTAGTTGGTGAGTGCGGTGTGTGCCTGCAGAAGTGGATGAGAATGGCAGTGCTCTAGTGGACATTTGTGCCGGGAGGGGGTTGGTGGTAGCCAATACAGTCCTCAGACAGAAAATGATCCACAGGTATACGTGGAAAGTGTTGATAAGGGTGGATGGTGAAATGAACGAACGGAGGGCAGTGATTGATTATGTGTGTGTGGATGAGAGAATAAGAAGATGTGTAATTGGATGCAAGAGCATACAGAGGTTGGAGGAATGGACTTCTGCTCACCATATGGTTATGGTGAAAGTCAAGATTCAAAAGCAATGGAGAAATAGAAGGAGGGAAGGAAAGGAGGAAGTAGTCCATATAAGGAGAGCAGAAAGGTTGTAAGAGGATGGAAAAAAGGCAGAATATTAGAAAGAAGAGGAGGAGCAATGGGCTAAATATGATTTGGAGCAGATGTGAGGAGGTGGAAGATGTGTGCAAGATATTCACAGAATAAATCACTGCACCATGTGGGGTGGTGTGTGGGGTAAAAAGAAGACGAAAGGGGGTACCAGGAACAGCATGGTGGAATGAAGAGGTGAGACAAGCTGTAGCGCAAAAGCAGAAAGCATAAAGTGAGTGGTTGGGAAGCAGGGGCGTGGAGGAAGTTGGGAGACGGAAGAGAGAGTTATTTGCAGAGTGGAAGAGAGAGGTGAAAAGATTAGTAAGAGAGAGTGAAAAGAGAGTGGATGAGGAATTTGGGAGGAACTGGAGTGTAAAGTGGAGGGAATGTAAACAAATGTTCTGGAAAGAGGTAATAAGAGTTAAACAGGGTGCCAAAGAAGTTAGTTGGAGAGTGAAAGCTAAAAAAGGTAGACTGCTAGTGGAGAAGGGAGAAAAAGTGGGCAGATGGGGAGAACACTTTCAGGAACTGTTAAACGTAGAGAATGAAAGTGATGCGGGTAAAAGTGGCTGGGGAATGGCTGGGAGAAGGAGGGAAGTGAAAAGAGAGGAAGAAATCAGTAGGATGGAAGCAGTGGAAGGAATAAAGAAAGTCAAAATGGGAAAAGCCACAGGAATTGATATAGTATGTGATGAAATGCTGAAACTTGTGGGAGAGATAGTAGTAGAATGGATGTGGATGATGTGCAGATTGGCCTGGGAGGAAGGTAAAGTTCCGGAGGATTGGAAATCAGGTATAATTATTCCCCTGTACAGAGGAAAAGCGTAAAAAGAAGTGTGGTAATCATGGGGGCATTGGTCTTCTTAGTGTAATAGGAAAAGTATATGGTAGGATAATTATTGACAGAGTTAGAGAGAGAACAGAGGAATTAGTTGCAGAAGAACAAAGAGGTTTTAGGACGGGAAGAGGTTGTGTAGATCTGATATGATTCTTAGGTTTTTAGTGGAAATGTTTCTAGAGAAGGGAAAGAAGTATGTGGCCTTCATGGATTTGAAGAAAGCATATGACAAGGTGGATAGACAAGGAATGTGGAAAATATTTAGAATATATGAAGAAAATGGGAAGTTGTTGAATGCAGCGAAGAGTATATATGAGGGTGCTAAGGCTGCAGTGCGTGTGAATAGTGAATTGAGTGAATTTTTCTATTTGACGATTGGACTAAAACAGGGATGTGTTATGTCACCATGGCTGTTCGGTCTGTATATGGATGGAGTTATAAAAGAGATACAAGGTAGGGCAGTGGATGTTGGAGCAGCTTTAATGAGAGACAGCATTGTTTGGAAACTCCCTGTACTGTTGTTCGCAGATGAAGGGGAACTGCAAGGCTTGGTAAATGAGCCTGAAAGAGTGTGTAAGAAACGGAATCTAAATGTGAATGTAGGGAAGAGTAAAGTTACTGTCTTCGAAAGAAATGAAGTCATTGGATGTACAATGAGGTTGGATGATGAGAAAATGGAAAATGTGAGTGCATTTAAGTACTAGGGTAGTGTGGTGATTAAGGACGGAAGTTTGGAGGGTGAAGTGCTTGAAAGGATACAACAAGGAAGTAAGGTAGACAGACCAAGTTTCTCTCTCCCTCTCTCTCTCTCTCTCTCCCAGACACACCCATCCACACCTGTGTACACGTGAACACGCGAATCAGTTGACACGTACACACTCAAGGACTTAAAGACATATACACGATTTAAGACGTGAACACATTCAAGGACCAAAGGATAGGTACACACACACACACACACACACACACACACACACACACACACACACACACACACACACACACACAATTCAAAGGACACACACTCAAGGAACAACTAAAACACACACACACACACACACACACACACACACACACACACACTAGGTTCAAGGTCATAGCCCCTTTTGTGATGTAACACGTCTGTCAAATATCTTTTTACTTATGCTATACGTAACTGCAACATTGCGTAAAATTGCCATCACTCCTTGATTTTTACGCTAGTCACGAATAAGTGCTGTGGAAAGGATGCAGAAGAGTAGTATTCTCTTTCTTCTGTCTGAGCTATAAGATTAATCCTATGATGCTAGTCACGAAGAAGTGCTGTGGAAAGGATGTAGAGGTAAATAATGCTCCTAAATGCTCCACCTATGTAGTAACTGTTCTCTCGCTCTTCCTAACACCTCTTCCTTAGCGATTTATTTTGGATATACCTGAACATCCTTTTCCAAGCTACTTGTGTCGTTCTCACATCCATACACTTTGCCTCGTGAAGTATGAGAGGA
>NC_136973.1:3410000-3415000 GCF_032717465.1 Coenobita brevimanus | reverse complement strand
AGGCAGCCAACTCGACAAAGGTTTTCTGGTTTTCAATTTTCTGGTTTTCAATTTTGGTTTTCATTTTTTTGGTTTTCAATTTTCTGGTTTTCAATTTTCTGGTTTTCAATTTTGGTTTTCAATTTTCTGGTTTTCAATTTTGGTTTTCAATTTTCTGGTTTTCAATTTTGGTTTTCAATTTTCTGGTTTTCAATTTTGGTTTTCAATTTTGGTTTTCAGTTTTCTGGTTTTCAATTTTGGTTTTCAATTTTCTGGTTTTCATTTTTGTTTTTCAACTTTGTTTTTCAGTTTTCTGGTTTTCAATTTTGGTTTTCAATTTGTTTTTCAATTTTCTGGTTTTCAATTTTGGTTTTCAATTTTTTGGTTTTCATTTTTTTGGTTTTCAATTTTGGTTTTCAATTTTGGTTTTCAATTTTGGTTTTCATTTTTCTGGTTTTCAATTTTGGTTGCTGTTCGTTTTAAAGTGTGAGGAAAAATACATGGAGGTGGTCTGGCCATGTGGAGAGCTTGGAGGGTGAGAGACTAACGAGGAGAGTGTATGTGAGTGAGATGCAGGGGGAAGAGGGATGGGAAGACCGAGGAGGGATGGAGACAGAGACTAACGAGGAGAGTGTATGTGAGTGAGGTGGAGGGGGTGGGGAAGAGGAGGGGGAGACCGAGGATAATATGGAGGGATGGAGAGTGAGAGACTAACGAGGAGAGTGTATGTGAATGTGGTGTAGGGTGGGGGAGAAGAGGGGGAGACTGAAGATGCGATGGAGAGATGGAGATTGAGAGACTAACGAGGAGAGTGTATGTGAGCGAGGTGGAGGGAGGAGAGGGAGGGGAAGGCCGAGGATGAGATGGAGGGATGGAGTGGAGAGGTACATGAGAGAAGCGTGTGTGAGCTGGGGAGAGGGCAGGGAAATGACAGAGGACAAGGCGACATGGAGGCGATTTGTTTGTGGCCACCTCTTACGGGATTAAGGCATCTGAGTATAGATAGAGATAAATAGATAGATAGATAGATAAAGTAGATAGACAGATAGATAGACAGAGATCGATAGCAAAACCCCTCTGATTTCTGAATGCCGCAAAATTCACCTCTGTGGTTTTCGAGACCCTAAAACCTCTTCCTAAGCGATTTATTTTGATTATTACACTTTACTCTCCACTTCCGTATTCTCGTCGGTTAAAGAAGCACCCTAACACCTCATCGTAAGCGATTTATTATTATCACTACACTTTACTGCCCTAATCTGTGTTATATAAATTCTTCCAACATCGCCATGCTCAGAATAGCAAACATGTGCAGTAACTTGATAGTAACCAGCCGTGTCTAATAATAAATCGCTAAGGAAAATGTGTTTAGTATTCTCTGCTTCACCAAGGAAAAAATCTCGCACTAAAATCGACGTATATGACAAAATTGCATAGATAAATAAAAAAAAAAGTATGCAGGAAGGGTGTGGTAGTGGGTATGTGGAGCTTTTATGTGGTGTAGTGTGGTGATGTGTGGTGTGGTGTGATGTGGTGTGGTGCGGTGTGGTGTGGTGTGATGTGGTGGTGTGGTGGTGAGGGGAAGTAAATATAGCTGCTAATGATGTGGTGTGGTGTGGTGTGGTGTGGTGTGGTGTGGTGTGGTGTGGTGGTGTGGTGGTAAGGGGAAGTGAATATAGCTGCTAATGATGTGGTGTGGTGTGTGTGGTGTGGTGTGGTGTGGTGTGGTGTGGTGTGATGTGGTGTGGTGTGGTGGTGAGGGGAAGTGAATATAGCTGCTAATGATGTTGTGTGGTGTGGTGTGGTGCTTTGGTAGTGATGAGCTTGTGTTGGGATAGTGTGGTGGTGGTGGTGTTAGTGTGATGATAAGTATTAATAATTTGACGGTTGTGGTGGTGACGATGTGGTGATTACGTGGCCCTGTTGTTGGCACTGTGGTGTGATGATGACTGTGGTGGTGGTGGTGAAGGTGATGGTGGTGGTGTGGTAGTGAAGATTGCGGTGCTGGTGGTGGTGTACTAAGACGGTGGTGGTGATCATTGTGGCTGACTGTGGTGGTGGTGGTGTGGTAGTGATGATCGTGTGTGGTAGGTAAAAACACCCTGTCACTCTCCCCCTGCGGACATCACCTAACGGGGCCACACTCCCCCTCCCCCCGGGCAACCACCACGTATTCCCTGCGTAAATAAAGTGCATAGTGATATTAACCAACCATATAAAAAAATCAATCGCTAAGGAGGAGGTGCTAGGGAGCATGGGTCGGAATAAAATGCTAGAGTCCTCCCCACGATGAATAAATAGACAAACTTATGCTCGTATGCTTGTCGGTTACGAAATTTCCCAACACTTCTTCCTTTAGCGATTTATTTTTGAATATGGCTGGTTAATATCCTTTTGCACGACATTTATGCAGAGTGTGGTGATATTGGAAGACTTGATTTAAACCCAGAAGAGGACAGTAAGGTGTGATAAATAAAATAAATCGCTTAGGAAAAGGTGTTAAGGGGCTTCCTCACAGAATACGGAAATTAGGGTATGACCGCCAATTTCCTCCCTGAAGCATCACATCAGGGAGAATGATTTAGGGAGCATGGAATATTAACCAGCAGAGGAAAGTGAGAAGCAGAAGAGGTGAAATATTAGGGCCGAGAAACATATCAAGCCTCTCTTAGCTTAGGAATATTAGCCAGCAGAGGAAAGTGAGAAGCAGAAGAGGTGAAATATTAGGGCAGAGGAACATATCAAGCCTCTCTCAGCTTAGGAATATTAGCCAGCAGAGGAAAGTGAGAAGCAGTAGAGGTGAAATATTAGGGCAGATAAATATACCAAGCCTCTCTCAGCTTAGAAATATTAGCCAGCAGAGGAAAGTGAGAAGCAGAAGAGGTGAAATATTAGGCCAGAGAAACATACCAAGCCTCTCTCAGCTTAGAAATATTAGCCAGCAGAAGGAAGTGAGAAGCAGAAGAGGTGAAATATTAGGGCAGAGAAATATACCAAGCCTCTCTCAGCTTAGGAATATTAGCCAGCAGAGGAAAGTGAGAAGCAGAAGAGGTGAAATATTAGGGCAGAGAAACATACCAAGCCTCTCTCAGCTTAGGAATATTAGCGACCAGAAAAAGTGAAGTAGAGGAGGTACAATATTATGAAGACTTTTGTCCTCATCAGCCATTCGGCCACTTCAACCCAAACTGCGAAACCCTCTTGTGAAAGCTCCGATGAAGGGTTGTGTGGTGTGGTGTTGCATTGTGCTGTGTTATTCTGTGGTGTGGTGCGCTGTGTTGTGATGTGCTGTGTTATGTGGTGTGGAAGGACGCTGGGATTTCGTTTATTGTGGTATGTTTTGGTATTTGCGGTAAGATTACATAAAGGTCATGCAGTAATAGGAAGTCAATATTAGATGTTATGTCCAAATCCAGTCACATATACAGTAGGAAGTTGAGATGAAAGATTGTGTGTGTGTGTGTGTGTGTGTGTGTGTGTGTGTGTGTGTGTGTGTGTGTGTGTGTGTGTGTGTGTGTGTGTGTGTGTGTGAAGTGGAGAATGTGGGTGGATGTTGGTGTGTGTGTGGATTTGGGTGAAGGGGGGAAGGGGCAGATTAGAGGGGGGCGGGGATTCACCTGAGGTAGAAGATACTGTTGGGTAGCACAGTTACTGGATCATCTACCATCTGCCTACGTACCCACCTGCCTATCCAACTGTCTACCTAACTACTTCCCTACTCACCTACCTGCCTGCCTACCTCACCACACTACCTACCTGGCACGTCACACAAGGTCATTCTCTTGCCTCACCACAAAACCTGCCTGCATCACTCAAGCTCTGACTCAGTTTGACAGCCTGCCTAATCATCACACTGCCTTACTCATCTGCCTAACCCACACCACTTACCTCGAGAGAACTGTTAGGCAGGTTAATATTAGTTCTCTTTACTACTCATCCACCTACCTCACCATCACACCTGCCTCACCACCAGACCCATCTCACCATGACACAAACTTCACCACACCTGCCGCACCACCACGCTACCACATCACTTGCCCACCTCACCTGTCTCACCACAATCACTCCTCACTCATTTCCTATCTACATAACTTCCCATAGCTCTTTCCTGTGTATAATACATTCCCATTCTTCCTTTTCCCCCTATCTTCTTATTTCTCCATTCCCCTGTGCTAGAGAGGGACACTTCACGCGGTGGCATCAATATAACAAAGTGAATCGACTGCCCGGTTATACAAAAGGTCCCATAACTCCCTCCCTATCCTCCAAAAGGAGAATGATGGACTGCAAGGAAAAGGCAAGAGAGTGGGCTGTAGGAGAAAGACAGCTCCATCCTTCAGTAACAACAACACCACCTACTGCTACTACTACTACTACTACTGCTACTGCTACTACTACTACTACTACCTCTTCCTCATAACCTCGACCTTCCCCTTAACCCCTTGTGTGAGATTTAATTACGTTTCATTCAGTTATCTGATTATCTCTTATTAGCCTTAATTACATCCGGGGAGAGAGAGAGAGAGAGAGAGAGAGAGAGAGAGAGAGAGAGAGAGGGGTGATGGGAGTGTTTAACAATAGATACAAATACCAATAAATAGCTTTCACACACACTCTCTCTCTCTCTCTCTCTCTCTCTCTCTCTCTCTCTCTCAAGCATTATATTTAGTTAACCATCGTCCTCCCCTAAAAAAATAAGTACCAATTAATTTGAGATAAAAAAGAAAATAGTAAATACCTCTTCACATCAATGGGAGAAAAATGTTCCTTCATTTCCACGTAAAAAAAAAGAAAAAAGAAAAAGAAAAAAAGAAAAATAACAGCGTCCACATCGAGACAAAAACCAGAATCAAGACCCATTTATTTCGAGGTGCCCGGACACATCGCCTTTGTAAGATCGACTCAGTGACCTAATTGCGTGTGTGTGTGTGTGTGTGTGTGTGTGTGTGTGTGTGTGTGTGTGTGTGTGTGTGTGTGTGTGTGTGTGTGTGTGTGTGTGTGTGTGAGAGAGAGAGAGAGAG
>NC_136973.1:3337500-3405000 GCF_032717465.1 Coenobita brevimanus | reverse complement strand
CCTTTCTTTAGACAGCTTGTGAGACAGACAGGAGCCGCACTGACAGGATAAGAGATGATGATGATGATGATGATGATGATGACGACGAAGATGATGTTAAAAGTTAAAAATAATAAAAATAGACCTAATAACTCTCCTCCTTTCTTTAGACAACTGGTGAGACAGACAGGAGCCACACTGACAGGACAGGAAGTGGCTGTTGGGGCGGCTCATGTAGTGATAGTTGCTGTTGGACGTGATCATTATGACTACCTACCCCTACAGGTAAAAATTAGCTTCTTCAGGTGACAAAATAATAATAATAATAATAATAATAATAGTAATAATAATAATAATAATAATAATAATAATAATAATAACAATAATAATAATAATAATAGTAATAATAATAATAATAATAATAACAATAATAATAATAATAATAATAATAATAATAATAATAACAATAATAATAACAATAATAATACCAGTTAATTTCTGACAACACATTGCCATATTAATTTCTCCACTGTAAAATACTGCCTAATATTCCTCTCAATCTTTCCTTTGCAGAATCTTCAGGAAAAAATTCTTATCGACGTCTCAAACAACACTGAAAAACGCCGTGGACCTCAGTAAGTATGTGTATGAGGAGGAGGAGGAGACCGAGGGTGAGGTGGAGGGATGGGGTGGACAGGTGTAGGAGATTAATGCATATGAAGGGGCAAGGAGACCGTAGATGTGGTGGAAGGATGAGGTGGAGAGCGGTGTGTGTGTGTGTGTGTGTTGGAGGTAGGGCAACGTGATGGCGAGGCGTCTGGCTAAAGATAGACAGATAGACAGACAGGCAGATAAACAGATTGGATAGACAGATGGATAGACAGACAGACAGGGACACAGACAGATTTTTCTAACCTGAAGAGTGACAATCTAATTCTCATCTCCTTCCTTCTCAGTTATCGAAGCAACGCCGAATATCTCCAGGGTTTAGCACAGGACGCAAAGGTGGTCAAAGGCTTCAATGTTCTCTCTGCCTATGCTCTTGAGAATGGAGGACTACAGGGAAGCAAGGAGGTAAGTGCTAGCCTTGTCTGATTGTTGTTTAGGATTCCGTGGGCTTACATGGGGAGTGAGTGGGAGTGTGGCCCATTTGTTTTGGTAGATTTGCTGGTTTTCCTTCAGTAATTTATGTCCTTGATCTCTGGACCCAACCGCCCCCTGCCTTTGCATGGAAAATGTGGTCTGGATGATGATGATTATTTAAAGATAGACAAACAGATGGGGGAGGCGGTGGCTGAATCGGTAGAGAGGCGGCCTGCAGTCCTGATGGACCCAGGTTCGAATCCTGGCTGGGGCAGGGAACAGTTTAAGGATTTGAATTTCATAAAAGCAGACTTTCCTGATCTACCAGATAATCGGCCGACATGTCATAAATGTACCCCCGCTAATACCAATACACCAGTCCTGTATGAGACAGCCCTAGCATGTATTCAATATGGATAGTGGGTGTTAGCGCCGAAGTGGTGACATGTGGAGAGGTGTATGGTATGTAGGAGGACTACTGGGCCTTGAGAGCAGGCTGTGAAGCCTATGCCCAGAGTCGGACACATTAAAAAAAAAGAAAAAAAAACATAGACTAAGACGGATAGATAGACAGAGAGATAGATAAATAGATAGACAGATTGACTGACTGATTGACACACTGACAGACAGACTTAGAGATTAGCAATTCATTTTGCTATCAAAACTCACTCTTTCACTGCACATTCTCCTCTCCTTGCTATTAGCTCTTCATCGTCAGTGACCACGTAGACGCCAAGACGAGACACAGATAGATTGATAGATATATACATACATAAACAGACAGATAAATAGATAGATAAACAGACAGACTGATAGATAAGCTGAGGGGTACGGTAGAGAGACAGACACAAATCAAAACACACACCACCCCCACTAAATTCCCCTCGCTTCCTTAAATCTTTATCGCCAGTGACCACGCAGACGCAAATGAGACACAGACAGACAGATAGAAAGAGACAGAGAGATAAACGAAGGGGGAGAGACAGAGAGACAGACACGAAGCTCAAAAATATATCACCCCCACAAAATTCCTCTCTCCTCCCCAGGTCTTTATCGCAAGTGACCACGCAGACGCCAAGCAGAAAGTGAGTGAGCTGGTTCGCGCCCTTGGGTTCCATCCCGTGGACTGGGGCGCCCTACAAGCTGCCCGGGACATTGAGGACGTGCCCCTGCGTTTCATGCCCTCCTGGAAGAGACCTGTCGCTGTTGTTTTCGGAATCTTCGTGTTTCTATGGATCCTTGCTTTCTTCTCGTGAGATTTTTTATTTTTTTATCTATATTCCTCCTCCTCTTCCTACTTCCTCTTCTCCCCCAAAATGTACAGATAAACTTAAGCACGTTCTGAAATTTTATGCAGTCTGCTTAGCACCGACGTATCACCTGACCTAACACGTCCTCCTCCCCACAGGTTCCAGATCTGCCGTAACCTGCAATCTGGGGACTGGAAGGATCAATGGAAGCACCTGGCAATGCAGAACTTCAACAGGGTCATTGCCATCACCGCCATCTGGACACTGGCCTTCTGTTATATCCCAGGTCAGTAGCTTTCACTCGTGTTAGCATCTCATTTGCGGTTCATCCTGACCTGATAGCGCCGACGAGGGCAACAACAACAACCTAATCCTGATTTTGAAATATAAACGCTGTCAACATGGACCCAATTCTAAGCTGCTTCTACTCCTACAGGCCTGATCGCTGCCTACATCCAACTCTGGCGTGGAACAAAATACAGTAGGTTTCCGAAATGGCTGGATGACTGGCTGAAGATGAGAAAACAGCTTGGTCTCCTTATGCTGGGTCTCGCCTCCATGCACGTAGGTTTGAGTGAGAGAGAGAGAGAGAGAGAGAGAGAGAGAGAGAGAGAGAGAGAGTTACCCTGGTGTATGGATTTTTTAATTTGTTTTTCTCTCTATGTCCATCTTCTAAAAAAAAAAAATAATAATAATAATAAATCAATAAAAAATAAAGACATCTAACACACACTCCTTTCATCTTCCGTAAAAATAAATAAATAAGATAAAAAACCTAAAGATTTCTCACAACATCCCTCCCCCAACCCCAGGCCTGCATCTCCGTGGCCTACCTCACGCCACAGACAACGGAGTGGCTGTACGAATCAGGCACAGAAATCCAAACTCAGGTGGTGATTGATGTAAACACGACCAAACAGGAGACACTCACGATTTACAACTCGGAATTGAACTGGAGAGGCGAGATTTTCATGACAATGGGTACGTAGCATCTCTTTCTCTATGCGAAGTTGGTGTTTTAAAGTCCTCTAGCTTTTTCTGAGGTTCTTTTCTGCTGTTAACGCCATATTCATTTCGAAAAAAGGGTTTATTAAAGGTCCACTGGTAGGGATGAAGTTGATTTGCCAGTTCCATCAACATACTGAAGTCTTGAAAAAAATATATAGCAACTTCGACGAAAAGTAGCCTTAAAAAACACACTTGACATGGCGGAAATTTTCATCTATAGCAGTAAAATAGAAAAATTTATCAAAAAGGCTCTTCCAACATAAAATTAACCTTATATATCTCCAGGGGCGATCTCCCTGTGTCTCCTCGTGGTACTGGGAGTGTCTTCGCTACCCTCCGTCACTGCTACACTGTCTTGGCGGGAATTTACCTTCATTCAGAGCAAACTAGGCTGGGTGGCTCTCGTGGCGGCCGCATCACACGACATCTTCCTTGGCTGGCACTATATGTTCCTCTATTGGGGGTGCTTTAGAACGCTGCCCATTGGACCACAGGTAAGAACACTTCTGAACACTTTACAACACTTCCAGAACACTTAGAATGCTTTAGAACACTTCAGCACTTTAGAATTCTTTAGAATCACAAGTAAGATCTAAATAAAAGAACAAACAACAAAATCAGGAACACAAACAACAACAGCACGGTAATAATAATAATAATAATAATAATAATAATAATAATGATGATAATGATAATAATAATAATAATAATAATAATAATAATAATAATAATAATAATAATAATAATAATAAATTAACTAAACTGTTCTCTAACGTGGCCAAAAATTGCCATTTGCCCATCTTGAGTGCTGAATTTTAGCAACAGATTAACACTAGAATACGAGTATGATGCTAGTCACGAAGAAGTGCTATGGAAAGGATGCAGAGAGGCATGTTAAGGTGAAAGGAATATAAACCAGAAGTACTTGACATCCTGGTGCTGGAGATGGTCGCCTTCACGCAGTGACATTGATCAGACTGGTTGGTTCCTCTGCCTGGTTGTACTAAAGTCCCTCAGTTCCCTCCCTAACCCCGAAGAGAAGGATGGTGGACTGCAGGAAAGGAGTAACATAAGCCTGTAGTCCACTGGGTTCACGTTCAGATGAGAATGGGGTTGCAACTTCTACTGCTACTGCTACTACTACTACTACTACTACTACTTCCGTATTTTCTTCTTCTACTAATACCACCTCACCTCTTGTTTTTTCCTTGCAGTACGCCCTCTACCCCGCCTTCATCGCTGTCATCATGAAAATCCCGCTGCTCCTGCCGCCCGTGGACAACTACCTGCAGAAGATCCGTCGTGGCTATGAGAGAAACGGACAAAATGAAGTTTCTAAGGCGGACATAGCTTAAACCACTTCCCTTACCTTATTTTTTATTTTTATTTTCTAGTTTTTTCATAGTACTCATGCTCTAAATGCGAGATGACGATATTTGGGTTAAGAGATGTGCTGTACTCTTTTTACGCCAAACTTGGGCTAAAATTACCATCTCGCTATCTTGAATGCTGAGCTGTGACTTTCGGTTGAGGCTAGAATACCTTGCTAGTCATGAAGAAGTGCTCTGAAGAGATTATAAAGCTGTAATATCGTTTTCTACCAATGAGCTACGAGAAATAAGCTGAGAAAGGATGAAAATTTGGGCTGTTAGAGTAAAAAAAAAAAAAGTACAGTTACTGGGTTTTAGAAGGAAACTCCATCAAACTCTTTCATTACAAGAGAGAGAGAGAGAGAGACTTCATTATAGCGTTGCCAAAATTAATTTGGCTTAAACGCAGCCCTGTCCTTCGATATTACATTTTACACAATAAAAAAAATGTAATACTCATGATTTATAATGCGCATCTTTCAAAACAAATACATATAATAGAAGTCACGCCTTGTTTAGGGATGGATAGTGTTGGATGTCAAGGATATTTGGCGATAAAAACTTAGAGGGAAGACAGTGTTGTATATCTGTGTTGGAAATATCGAAACACTGACTTTAGGCTCTTTTTTTTTAAGGACTCGTTTCTCGGCATGCATATTTTTAAAGTTTCATATAATCATAAAATAGATATATATTTTATCCTGTATCCATTCCTCACACAGCTCATTCCAACATTTTCCTTTTTCCTTAGTGGCATAATTCGTAAACACAGATCCGTTTTTTTTTTTTTTTTATTATTATTATTATTATTATTATTTCATGCTGTATTATGGTATTTTTCTTGATCCATTCCTCAACACAGTTCCTAAATCCTTCCAACTTTTTTTTTTAATTCCTTCGTAGCATAATTCCTATGTACAGTTCTGTTTATACTTGTAGCTGACGATGGAAAAAAATTATCTACAACGTACCTGTAACACTGAAAGTTTTCGATATTTCTCTACGTAATTTCCATTTTCCTGTGAGATTTTGACATAAACAGAAAGTTAGTCTACACACACACACACACACACACACACGCAAGACCTTCTTGCCACACACTCATCTACAACTTTTCACGTTGACGTAATGACCCCTTATAACATATGTAATTTCTTGGCGCACTCTTTTGTGGGGGGAGGATAGCTTAAGACTTATTAAGTATTTTATCAATGTAATTATGTACTTTACCTTGTTTTATTTACTTTGGGCAGGTAGTTAGTTTCAAACAGAGAGCGCTAAGAAAACTGCTGTATCTATAAGTTTCTATGCAATTTTTCCCCCCCCAAATTTACCAACAAGGACAATAGTTCGCCTAATATTTTACCTCCTCTACTTCTCACTCTCCTCCGCTGGCTAACGCTATGATAAGCTAGACATTCCTATATATGTCTAAAATTTATTCTCTCTTTTATGATGCGTCAGGGAGGAAAGTGACGGACGTGTTCAGCACCTCGTACTTAGCGATATATTTTTAGAAACGGCTAGTTAATATCCTTTTGTACGCTAGATGTAAAGTGAGGCGTTATTACATGGAACTATATGACGCAGAGGAGGGCAAACAGGTGCAATATGCAAAATAAATCGCTTGGGAAGAGATGTTAGGGAGCTTCCTTAACGATAGAGAGTACCGAGCCTAGGTGTAACGTAAAGAGACCTGGTATATTTCCCTGGTATATTTTTCTAGTATTTTTCCCTGGCATGTTCTTCTGGTATTTTTCTCTCCGATATGATGCGTCAGGGAGGAAAGTGACGGACGCGCCTTGAGTGTGACGCATTAAATGATCCGTAGCTCCCTTTTCTCAGCGATTTATTATCCTTATTATAACTCAGCATTCCACTATATGTTATTTATTTCGTTTTACATCGACCTAGCGTAAGTGAGTAGCATACAAGAGATATGGAGGTATAATGTATGAAATAAATCGCTCAGGTACAAGTGTTAAGAGGCCTGCAAAAGCCACTTGTTACTATATTCTCGTCCAAAATTGTACAATCATTTAATCATACCCTACAGTATATATGTTTTTATTTTGTCTTAGAGGGAACAACCTTGGAGACGCATGGCCTTTGATTCTTTCTTCCTTGCATTAAAAAAAAAAAAAAATCTTATTGTGATATTTTGGGTATTTTAATTTTGATTTTGGTTATATATATTACAAGCTGAATTGTCTTTTAAAAGGAGGTTCGAAAATAACGCTTCACTTGAAACTTATGGCTCAGTCTGCTGGTGTGGGCATGGGTGTGGCAGTGGGAGTAGGAATGAATAAATGATGCAGGGTAGATATTGATATTTTGTGTGTTGCACGGAAGGCTCAGTGTCCTGGTGTGGGCGTGGGTGTGGCAGTGGGAGTAGGAATGAATAAATGATGCAGGGTAGATATTGATATTTTGTGTGTTGCAGGGAGGGGTCAGTGTCCTGGTGTGGGCGTGGGTGTGGCAGAGGGAGTAGCAATGAATGACAAGGGTAGACATTAGTAACCCTCAGTGAGCCGTCCCCACAAAACACGAGAAATCACCCTGTGGAGTAGAAGAGAGGCGTTATAAATAAACCTTCCTGTATATTTTAATCTACCAGTACTGTACATCCCGCTAACAGTAGTAGTGGAAGTAGAACAAGTAGTAGTGGTAGTTGTAATCCTAGGCTTATCTCAGCGTGAACCCAGTGGACTGCAGGCTGAAGTTACCCTCCCTCCTGCAGTCCACCATCTCTCTTCGGGGGATAGGGAGGGAGTTGAGGGACGTTTGTATAACCAGGCAACAACAGCAACAACAACAACAACAATATGCTTTACTATACACGACAAAGAAACCTTACTATATATAGGGACCCATGTTCTTGTCAGAAAAAAGGTTCCCTAACACCTCTTCCTTTGCGATTTATTTTTAGATACGGCTGGTTTAATATCCTACTGTACGTTTTATTATGCAGAGTATGGCGGCATTGGAAGGATTTCTGTAACACAGAGTAGGGCAGTAAAGTGTAATACTCAAAATAAATCGCCCCGGAAAAGGTGTTAGGGAAGGATTTATGTAACAGGACAGTAAGGTGTAAGAAGCAAAATAAATCTCTGACGATACTGGAAGGATTTATACAACACGGAATAGGACAGCAAGGTGTAATAAGCAGAATAAGTCGCTTAGGAAAATGTGTTAGGGGGCTTCCCTTATCGATGAGAATAAGGATTAGGGACTTATTATTATCGCAAAATGGACCCAGGCGGTTCAATGTATATGCATAATAAAACACGTATATATATAGCTGTGTTTTTATCCCTAATTCTGTGTAACGTATATTTATTCAAGAAATGAGTCTCCTTGGTTACTATTCAAATCCACTCTCCAATCTGATTATACCTGACTATCAACTGAAATGAAAGGAGTTACGGATAATAGGCCAGGTTATAAGGAAGAAATGGGTCTCCTTGGTTACTAGAAATCAAATCACACTTGGTCATTAATTGAGTTGAAAGGGGTTTGGGATCTTTGCCAGACTCTGAGGAACAAATGAGTCTCCTTGGTTACTAGTCCAATCCACCCTCAAGTCTAATCACACTTGGCCATCACTTGAGCTGAATGGGATTAGGGAAATTCGTAAGGTTAAAGTGAAAAGAGTAGTTTATTTGGTATTTGAACTGTAGATGCAACACACACAGTGACAGTCGGATAGAACGCATACAAAAATGATGGTGTGTGTGTGTGTGTGTGTGTGTGTGTGTGTGTGTGAGGTGGGCAGGGGAGAAGAAGAAAGGGGAGACAGAGGATGAGGTGGAGGGATGGAGGGACACATGAGAGAGGCGGGGGGTGGGGGTGAGATGGAGGGAGGGCAGCCAAATGACAGAGAACAGGATGACGTGGAGGTGATTTGTTTGTGGCCACCACTTACGGGATTAAGGCGTCTGGCAATACAGATAAATACGTAGACAAACAGGCAGACAGACAGACACTGATGGATATAGAGATAGATAGGTACATGGATGGATAGATAAACAGATGTAAAAAATAAAATTACCTTCTGTCCATCATGAATACTGAGAGTACACAAGAATACGATGCCAGTCACAAAGAAGTGCCATGAAAGGATGTAGAGCCACAGTACTCTCTTATTCTTCCTCTAAGCTACGAGAAGTAATATATATATATATATATATATATATATATATATATATATATATATATATATATAAAACTCCCTTCCTAGTAAACACACACACACACACACACACACACACACACACAATAATAATTCCAGGCCCTCTTCAACAATATACCACCTCCACACACACACACACACACACACACACACACACAATAATACCAGGGCCTCTTCAACAATATACCACCTCCATACACACACACACACACACACACAAAATAATACCAGGCCCTCTTCAACTCCACACAGAGGACAAAAAAAAAGCACTTTCTCAAATCGGTGCCACAGGTTATGTCTGCCGGGCTTATCAAAAGGACAGCATAAGACCCTAGCTTAAATATATTTCTATTTACTGCATCACGGTACGGGCGCTATCTGGCAACTGTGAAGACATAGTAATTTATGAATTGGCATTGAGAATATGAAAGAGGTTAATGCTAAGTATATAAAGCTTGCATACTATCAAAGAAAATTTATTTACACTCGTCCCTATTCACAAATATAATATCCATTACGATAATAGTTCAAACTCAGCATTGATAAATTAATGTATCATCATTCTGGCAACTAACCTATAATGGCCGCCGTTGTACAGTACATACAAGTATTGCCACTTTAGTTTTGTTTTATATATTCTCCTTGACAATTGATATTTGCTGTGCTAACGATGCTCAACATACTAACTTACATATTCTGCACATTAATGAGAAGAATGAGAAAATTAATATGCTGCAGTTTTCTGCAAGCAAAAGATATAATACCTTTTCAATTATCGTGTACTTGATGTCGTGTTCCCTACGCTGTGAGGCGGGCCCTTGGCGCCATTTTCCCTGATGTGATGCGAAACACGACGCCATGTACACGATAATCAACAAGGATTAAATCGTTTCTTCTTGCAGGAAATTAAATATGTCCCCTTTATTTCTACATAGCAATGTGTAGAAGACATAATTTAGTGTGTTGAGTATAAATAAAATAGCAAAGATTATTGTAAAAAAGATATAAAAAACAAAACCAAAGTGGCAATATTTGTGTGTACGACGGCGGCCATCATGCATTCGTTGCTAGAATGACGATACATTAATTTACTTGCACAGAGTATGAACTACTCTCGCAATGGATACAGTTCTGTGAATAAGGAAGGATGTAAATGAATTGTAGATGCACGTGTGAATAATCTCACATTGGTAAAATGCTACATTATTTGAAACAGGGATTGAAAATGAGATAATTGCCAATTTCGCCATTCGACATCGTATCGTCCCTTACCCAGTTCCACCCAAGGATAAGAGAGAGCTGAACTTCGTTGTGTTGGAAGTTCAACACTTGGAACAGCCCATGGGTGGAGTGGTCTGCATTTTTTTGGAGAAACATTTGCCTCTTCTTTCCGTAGTAAATACTCAAGTCTGTAATCAGTGTCCTTAAAATGGCGCGAGCACATGCGTGCAAAGTTTACGTTAATCTTATCTTTCCGTCTACATGCTCTTATCCACTTTTCACATGTTTCTTTATTTCTAGGAAACCTGAAGTACTTAATGCGTTGGTCTGTATGTTTTTGAGCATCACTTGAGCAGCCATAAACAGCACAAATCACCATTGTTCTGCACAAAGTTCGAGGCAACGTACTTGCTCACCAGATGAGTAATGTTTACTGGTGTGACGTCATTGCGGGAAAAACAAATGCTTCGCGGACCATCCTTTTTTTTCTCTTATCCTTGGTTCCACCCTACCCTACCCAGATCGGTGTTGACATAGACATAGTGGGGGTGTAACGCTGGTGGATGGAAAAACGTTCAAGCTATGGCTTTATGCAGTGCTGTTGTCAAGAGCCGTGACGGCGCTGCGCTGTTTTTGTGCACTGACCTCGGTGAGTTCCCTTTTCTTATACAGGATGACGAGGTGTAGCCTGATGCGCAGCTAAATCGCTAAGGAAGTGGCTACCTGTGTCATTCAATAAAATACGTCCTGTGATGGAGTACCAATACTGGTAAGCTCTGGCTAATTAACCTGTAATTATCCACGTCAGTCTTAATAATGATTAGTAACAGTACTGCGGAGTTATATGTAGTTTGTGAATCCAGCCATTGATTCTATAGATCTTGAGTACAATACCGGCAACTGCGACTGGCAAAAGTATCAGCAGTACAGAGAAATATGGAATATTAAATAATTCTGGCGAAACCATTAATTAAAACCTGGTTTTCTCCCACAGTCCTCCACTACGTTTTACTTTCACCACCTCCCGTTACACATCTGGCTCTGCAAATCCACCATCCTGTGTTAAATGGGCACTTGGATATTCATGATGCATACATATGTAAGTATAAATATTTTTTATACCTATATATATAAACGTATATATGAGACATGCATGAGGCCAGTTACTACTCTGAATATTTTTCGCTAATTTTCAAAACTCTTCCGACAAATTTATAAACACACCTGGTTTCCCAACCGTACCTGAGTCGTCCTTGAACTTTGGCCCCACACCTTACCAGACTCCAATCCATCCACCCCAGTCACCAGCCCATCCCACCCACTCCCTGCGACTCTCACACCAAACCCATCCCGTTCACTCCTTCACCCATCCCACCGTTTTACTCCCCTTCCCGATGGAACTTTAAGAGAAAAATAAAATGCGAATTCGCGAAGGTGTAGGGAAACCCCCAATTTATTGGGTCATTTGTGGAACACGTAATTAATTAGATGTGGATAAGTCTGCATCCGACATTACAGAGTGTGGTTACCAATACAGATGGTGCTGGAGAGGGATGCTTTCCTGTGGTGGCACCAATATAGCCAGGCAACCCCACTGTCTGGTTATAGGAACGTCCCTCAGCTCCCACCCTCTCTCCCAAAAGGACGATAGTGGACTGCAGGGGTGCAACTTCAGCCTGCAGTCCACTGGGTTCACGTTTCAGATGAATCTGGGACTACAACCACTATCCCACCCATGCCATTCTGCCCACCAAACCCAATTTTTAATCTCCCTTCTCTAATATACACCTTACTGGCCTAATCGCAACACTAATTTTCACTGGAAATACCTAAATATACTTGACCTGACTGGGTAAAACAAATGCCCTGAGCTACCGTAACCGTGGTGCTGCAGAGGGACGCATGTGGTGGCACTGATATGACTGGATAGCTTTGTTGCCTAGTTATACATATGTTTCCTCCCTAGCCTCTCAGAAGGATGGTGGACTGCAGGTAAAGAGAAACTTCAGCCTGCAGTCCACTGGGTTCACGTTTGCAACTACTGCTACTATCCATCCATCATCCAATCCTACATTGCCCCATGAGGGGCGTAGGAGCCCGGGACTAGGCAGTTGGTCCCGACATTTAAGATGAGAGTGACCAGCCCCACTCATCCTTGAGTGGCAATACATGAGCAATCAACCCCAACCATCCCTTGGATATAAACCTTCACCGGCTCAATCCGATTGGAGCGCAAAAATTACCCACTAAACCACCAGGCGCCAAAATTTGGTTATATGGTTACCACTCGGCGTAGTAAATGGTTTGCTGGTGTACAGGAAACCATTCAGCTTGTCATTCAGTGGAGTCACTCACAGGCAGAAGAAAGAGGAAAGAATGAAGGAAAGAATGACAGAAGAGGGAGTGTAAAGTCACCCGTAGGCAGAAGGACTAGGAAAGAATGAAGAAAAGAAGGAAGAGGATGGAAGGAAAGGATACTACAACTGATTAAATTACTTTAATGGATATGTAAGTGCCATGCCCTAAATGTACTGTTGCCTGTACTGACTTAATATGGTTGTGATGGGCTTGATTAAACCTTTATGTGGCATTAATGAACATGATTGGATTTGTTCTTAATTAGTCCTGAACTGAACTAACTGGGCCAGGATGGATGTTGTAATACAGTAATATATGCATGGCAGCTGTCTGCCTTATGATGTCACCAACTCTGGGGCACTGTGGGAACCAAAGCATTATGGAATTGTCTGTGATCTATGATGTCAGACCTTAGCCAGAAAAAAATGCAGCAAGATCTGATTGTTTACCCCTCCTAGGATTATCCCCAGTCCGCATCATAGTATCCTGACTGACTTAAAATGGCACGAATAAATTGAACAAAGGCCTGACTGCTTAACTCTGCTCAAATTATCCCTCATCCTCATTATTTAAAAGTATCTTAATGGATCCAAAATGGCCCAATTAAACTGAAGCAAGACCTGACTGTTTGCCTCAAGTTATCCCCCATCTATGTCACTTAGTGCCTCCATGCTTCCACTTGTCCAAACCACCTCAATCTCCCCTACGCATCACATCACCAATACCTTCAATTCCTGGCAGATCTTTCAGCTGCTCATTTGTAATTCTGCCATTTGCAGTTCTCTCATTCAGGGACGCAGTAGACATCTATTTGGCCTCCTAATCTCGGTCACCTCAAAGCTAAGCACATCCTCTCCCATTACTCCTCATGTTTCACTATCATAATGCATTACAATTCCTCACACATGCACCAAACGATCTTCCCTTATTGTAAATGGAGTCACTTTATTATTTTGCCTACTAACAAACTACAGTATTTCTTTCGGCCGAAGGTAGGCCTATCACCCTGGCCCAAGAGGCTAAAATCTATCTCCAAAAATCCTTTGAGAACAATTCAGACACTCAAAGATCTTATTCAGCTTACTCTTTGAGGACCGGTTTAAAAACAGAAATGAACAGTACAAGAACTTTCCAATTTGGAGATACTGTACTGAAAGATCCTGGAACTACCATTAAACAAAAAACTAACCAGTCTTGCAAGAAATCCATGCTTCCATTTTCCTACACATCCCCCCTTTACCTAGTGTGAAAGAAAACACATATGATTATTACCATTTGTATATATTTTAGTGTGTTAAAACAATTTTGCACATGACATACTATTTACCAAGATGCAAATGGTGTATTATGGGAGTATATAATAAAAATCTAGTACTGTATAAATGAAACTGTAGCTAAGAAGATTTCTCTTACTCGGCAAACATCTCAATATTAACTCCTCCAACTCAATGATGTCTATTTTATCTCATCCTTGCTACCCTCTGAAATTTTACTGATCTTACGAAACATTTTGAACTATCTGGATTAGGTAATCTTCATTAATCCCCCCTCAATGCAAGACATCTTTTCCAAGTTAATAAAATCATTTGGATGTAACAAGAAAAAATCACAAGGCATCATTGTAGCCCCACAGTTATTCTTATAACTGGTGACAAACATTTTACTTTACTCTTGTTACCATCAGACAATGCTATTCGAGCTGGGAAGGATCGTACTAGGTAAGGTGTTAATGAAGGCTCTATCTAACCCCTCCAGGACAGAATCTAATAGTGAAGGGGTTAATGAAAGCTATATCTATCCATTCCAGTTACAAATATCTCTCCTAAGCTTAAAGAATCATCTGGACATAGCAAGAGCAAAATAGAGAATGCATTATCCAACTGAAAGGATTAAGTAATTCACTGAGATAATGTCCTTTTCATCTTATTCCTACTACCACCAGATACATTTACTTGAAATGAGAGATGTCTGGCATTAAAGTGAATAGGAACATCAATTACCCCTTTAGCTACACGTTTCCCTCAAGCTGATTATTACCATCCATCAGTAGCATAAAAAAAAAGAAAAGAAAAAAAAAATAGTGGGGGGGGGGGAAGGGTAGTTCCATCTTACTCAGGCTACCAACAGGCAATGTGATTCAACTTAGAAATCTCCTAGCAAAGAAAGGATTAATGAGGGCTATATCTAAACCCCCACCACTTGAAAATACTCCTTAAGATTGAATACAATCGTCATATGGTCAGAATAAAACAAGGATTACATCCTCAGGTGGTGTCCTTCATGCATATCCTTTTGGCCACCATGAAAGAGGCTGTGCAAGTAGGTAAATTAAGCAAATGAGGCCAAGAACATCATTTTCCTTTTATAATTGTCATCTCCTGACAATTTGATTCAGCTTAGGGGAATTTTCAAACTGAAGGGGTTACATACATCCTTAATTCACTGACCCGGGGAATGCACCGTACCCTGTATTCTCTATTCACTTCTGCTGGAGGGATGCCTTTATGTGATGGCACTGATATAACCAGGTTGCTTAACTACCTGGTTATACAACTGTCTATCAATTCTCTCTCAGTTCGCACAAAAGGAATATGTTTGACTGGCAGAGAAAGGTAACTTCACCCTGCAGTCCACTAGGTTCACATTCAGATGAGCCTGGGGCTGCAACTACTACCACAGGACCATTTTCCCAGTACAGTATTTAGCTTAGAGAAAGACATATTGCAAAAGTGGCTAATGAAAGCTATACAGCATCCTAACCCCGCCAGTTCAAATAATCTATCCTAAGCTAAATACAACCATCAGGAGACATGAACAAAATAAAAGCATCATTGTAGTCAGAAGGCTAACTAGTACTCTCAAAATGTGACCTTCAGTTGGTTAAAACTGTTGGATGCCAGCAGGAATAAACTAAAATGGAAAACACCCATTCAGCATAGGAGACCATTCCCAAGCTGGATAAAACTGTCAGGTAGAAACAAGAAGGAAAACACCCATTCAACATAACCCTTCCTAAGTTGAGTCACATAAGGCTCAGTACCGGAGGAGGCTTCACTGCACATCTTTCTCAGTGATTTATTGGCCTACAATAGAACAAACTCTCAAATCAGAAATACCTGGTTCCTGAGGCTTCATGGATAATGGAATATTTGGGAAAGCAGAATCAAAATGAAAACTATGAGAAAATCATGAAGTAAAGTCTAGGGTATTGTGAAGAGTAAATACACTTAAGTATCTTACATTAACAATTTATCATCTGCTCTTATACATGTCTACAAAACAGCTATGTATCGACTGTGTGAGGACAAGTGACACCAACACCCCTCTGTAACATGAAAAAATATTCCAGAAATTGAAGGTTTTGGAAATCAGGTATTTGGAACTGGGAATTTCTACTGTACTTTCTGATCGTCAACCATGTTCCTGATTCAGTTTCAACATCAACACTGTTTGCATCATAACATATGAAAGGATATTATGCTACGAACGGCAAAATAAAACACTCATACATGCTATAAAGCCTCCAAAAGTACCTAGAATATGACCCATTATCTGGTAGTAGCAAGAGATAAGCTAAAACTGGGAATCATCCGGATATAGGAGGACAAGCAAAGTCTCAAGCTTTGTACGCAAACAGCCCAGAGTACCGATATAACATGACCTGACTGACGAGGCAGGAAAACTATCTGACTGACAAGTGGGGAAAACTATTTGGAAAACTTAACCATAACAGTAGAGTAAACCTTTGAAAACATGGCAACTTGGATATAATGAGACACAGTGTTCTCCATGGGTAGTGGAAAACTTAACTACACATCACAAAAGCAGACAAACAAGACTAATAACCTGACATGTAATGACTTGAGTAACTTGATGTCTAGAATAACTTGCATACCCTGCTTTATAAATTGAATTAGCTGACTTATACAATAACTTCAATTAGCTGATATAACTTGAATAACTACATCCATAATTCATATACTTGAGTTCTACAATAAACTAACTTGTATAACTTGAAAAACTCTGACTTTTCAATAACTTACAAACTGGTTCTTTGTGTAAAAAATGTCCAACTTCTGGCCCGTTTATAAATAAGTTATCAATGTTAGCCTAAGGAATGGGAAATGGCTCAGGCTGATATAAGAGTGACAAAACTAAAACAAAACTTAACAGGTCTTGGTGCTGGGAAAAAAATAATAAAATAAAATAATACTAACAATAATATAGCCGGAACTACAAGAATGATTACATGCCCAATAATTTACTGCCAATACAAAAAAATTTATATACAGGTCAAAACGTTTAAACATCTGACAACACACTGAAAAAATTACAAATTATGTGTTAAATATTTGATAACGTCACTTCAAACAGACCACATCTAATATACCAAACAATACTAAAATATTTTTTATACTTTTCACAGCTAAAAAATAAATATACATTACTACACTAAAATAGTGCTGAAGTATTTATGAAGATGTGAAATGTCAAAGTAGAGGTCTGCAAAATAAACAGTGATTAGGAGCAATTAACTTCAATACAATATAAGGACAATCATTTTACTTTAATCTTGCCACCTCTGGACAACTTCCTTTCTCTCTCTCTCTCTCTCTTTTTTTTTTTTTTTTTTTTTACTCTGGGACTCACAGTGAAGAGGTTAGATAAAATGTCACTTAATTTATCTACTAAACTCCTCCACTATGAAATTTCTCCCTTAACCCCTTCAAGCTGATGACATACTCTAAATTTTATTTTTGCCATCTCCAGGTGGTAATATTCAGCTTTGATATTTTTTAAGCTATACAGTATGGGTTAAATAAGGTCTTCATTAACCCATTCAATGCTAGGTAATACCCTAAAACTGGATAAAAGCATCTAGAGAGGGCAGGAATAAAGGAACAAATATGTCATCACAGACATGAGGTTATGAGAAATTCGTTAGGTGGTAGCAACGATAGCTAGTATGAATATGACATCACAAATACTGTACAAACCACACTGGATATGTTAAGTTGTGCCAAGAACAGTGGGGATTACCAGTAAGTGTTGTGCAACTGTTTCTAGCAATGACTGAAGCCGGGGGAATGTTTTAGTTTAGATTTGCATGTGAAACAATGATGACAAATCAGAAATGTTTCTGATCCTGAGGCCATTCATCCACTGTCCAATCCCATTCTGCTAAGTGTTATGCATCTGCTTCTAGCAATGAGGGAAGCCGGGGGAATGTTTTAGTTTAGATTTGCATGTGAAACAATAATGACAAATCAAAAATGTTTCTGATCCTGAGGCCATTCATCCACTGTCCAATTCCATTTTGCCCCATATAAAAGAAGCGTAGGGGACCTGGATGAGGCTACTCAGTCCGACATAAATGGGTAAAAATGATAAAAGGTAAAGCTATCAGCAAAATACACGTGGCAGATGTCCCCATCATGTCCAGGTTTATATGAGGTGTGAATGGGGAAGGGCAACATTGAGGTGATTTGTTTGTGGCCACCCCTTACAGGATTAAGGCATCTGACTAAAGATAAGTAGACAGAATTAAGTGATGTCAATGCACACTACCTAAAAAAAGAAAAAGACGTCCACTAAAACAAAAAAGTAATAATAATAATAATAATAATAATAATAGCCACCCAGATCAAAAATGTCAAGAGTTTGAAGTGTCACATATACACAGGTCAACAGTGGTCTACCTACTAATGTGTATTATGTATATACTATATATAATATATTTATTTATAAAAAAGAGAGCTAAAGTGAGCTGCTGCCTAATTTTTGCTTGCTCTGATGGCTTGCCGCTGTTGCTTGTTGGCCACAGCCTGGAAAAAAAATAAATAAATAAAAGTGTCATTAGCAAATCCAGTACAAGAATGATTAAGGGGATAGTTAGAACAGTTAGTGGAAGAAATTTTAAAATGGTATGGAAAACAGCCTTAAGCTTAAAAATATTAAATAAATATATAAGCATCTGACTGACAAAGACACAGAAAGTATAAGATCCTCATTTAGCAAGTTTCCCTACGTGTCAACAAGTGGGTTTGCGGAGGGTTAGTGCCCCTCCCCATAAAACAACTAACTCAAATACAAATAGCCACACCTTGCAGGATTATGGCATCTGGCTATAGATAGATAGATTTAGCATAGGAACATCCATAAAATCCAACTAACCTGGAAGCCTGATTTGATAGGAGCGACAGAACAGCGGGAGTTGCACTGCTCACACTGGAGGAAGTAGAGGCGTGCGTCCTTCTGCAGGATGGTGTCGGGGGAGCGACAGGTGTGGCAAGTCACGTATTCCTTAATGTATCTGTGGGGGACGTAAAATCATACATCACACAACATCATCATCATTACCACCACCACCACCACCACCACCACCACCATCATCATCATCATCATCATCACCAACACTAGCACCATCATCATGCTACTGCATGTTCCTTTATGTTTCAGTATGGACCATTAAAATAAAATGGCTGGCATCATCTGATACATATTTCTTGATGCAGCAAGGGGCAGTGCCATAAATTCATACAGAAGCAGCAGCTTTCACACTATTTAAAAAAAAAAAAAAATAAAAAAAAAAAAAAAAAAATAATAATAATAATAATAATAATAAAAAATCCTTACCTTCTGAGCACATTTTCAATCTGTTTTTGCTGGAATCGCCCTTTGATGATCAACTGATTGCTACCTGTAATGGAACAAATATTTCAGACAATCCAATGTCAATGTAAATTCATATAAACATATTTAGTCAATTCTGCAGTTTGGATACCTGACCTCTTTACTGAAAATTGTATGTGGCAGTTAAATACTGATATTATTTCAGCCAATGCTTTCCACGTTTTAGTTTTTCTTCACCAAATTTTGATTAACCGCACAAAAACAGGTTGTCTTCACACGGTTGCTGCAACATTTACAAAACAACTGATCCACAGAAAATTATCACAGCGCACAGAATCCATACAATGTACCCTGTGTAGTATAAGTGTGAATTTTCTCACTTAGGAATACAGATAAAAAATAAGGGAATGTGGGAGGAAGCAAATCCTTCTCTCCCACCCCCACAGACAGATAAGATATTATTTCCAAAATGTCTACAGCATCAAAATAAAAACAAGTGACATATTGGCTACACACTATAACCAGTAAACACAATGTGCTATTTACCCCCCAGAACTTCATTTTCATGTGTAACTATCGGAGATCTAATAATAATAACCTGATACTTTGTTTCTCAACTGCATCGAGATTACTAACCATCAGTGCTTCCCGAGGTACCTAACTCAGCCAACAGGAACTGCAAGACATGTTTGGGCATTCTGTGAAGAAGACGACAAATCTCGGCAAAGTTGGCGAACGCAGTTTTCTTTGACCCAATCCTTACAACCTATTTAAAAAAAAAAAAAAAAAAAAAGAGAGAGAGAGAGAGAGAGAGAGAGAGGACAATTATTAATCTACAGTATTTATCGAGTACAATGCCTCTGGCAATTTGAAAATATTGCAGGCAAATCAAAGCACATAGAAAAACCACAAATCAATACGCACAAATAAAGTAAGTTATATTATTACTATTATTCACATGATTATGTCCACAGCGGCATCCAGAACTGCTGTCATACTCTGTTAAATTATGCAACCTTTTCTACTGCAATACCAAAAGAATGATGCAAATTTATACACCTTAAAAAACATAATATAACTAACTTGACTAGTTCAAAAAGACTCTCCAGCCATTTGAAAAAAAAAGTCTACAATGAACACGAAGAAAATGAAAAACATGACATTGGACTGATGGAGATAAATGTAGATATGAAGTCATTCAGAAATTCTTACCTGAGGGGGCTTCATAACAAATTTCTTCTTCTCTCCTGTGGCCATCTCTGGGTTCTTTTCTCTCAGCTGGTTGAATGCGCGCTCCAGCAGTTCATCATAGGTGTAGTCTCGCTCACTCCCCACCCAACCATCACCGCACTCTACACAGAGACATAAAACGGTGAAAAACAAAAGCAATATGTATGATGTCCTTATCAAGTACTGAGAAGTACACTTCACTGCTTGAGAGATCCCCAAAAGAAAGGAAAATATATAATCGTAGGAGTAGTTTCGCTCACTCTCCACCCACCCTTCACTGCACTCTACACAGGGACATAGCATAAGGTGAGAAAGGGAAACAAACTGTGGAATGTCCAGATCAAGTAGGAAGGAGGGGACTTTATAAGTTGAGAGGTCCAAACAAAAAAGAAAAAAAATGGTTAAATTTAAATATATGCAATATCATTAAATCACTGCCTACCAAGCATGAGGGGATAGCAAAATGGGACTCTGGTTATATCTTGTTCAAAGAAGAGTTTTATAATGATTATGATAAGGATGGGAAATCTTTGAGTGTTAGAAGCTGACTGGTTGTGAAAAATAAAGTATTGTAAATAATAATAATAATATAATAATAAAGAAGTATTTCACCTTAATGACAAGATACTAATGCTACCTACTTCTTCCTTCACCTTTAATATTCTTCTTCTGAGTCTGCCCTCTTCTCTTTGTATTTCTTCCTTCTTTCCTGTCACTTTTTCTTCCTCTATATTCCATTTCAGGTGGCTTAACACTGAGTGACAAAACCAAATGGTTTCGTTTAAGTTAGGAAACCATTTACAACATTGGGTGGTAACCATATAACCAACACATACATGTTCCTTATGTGTCAACAAGAGGGCTGGCGGAGGGTTAGTGCCCCTCCACGTAAAACAACTAACTCAAAGTCAAACGACCACCCTGGCTACAGAGAGACTATACTTACTAAGAGTGGCTTCCAAGGAAACATGATACATGCTACTAAATGATGATAATTCTTTCTAACATCTGACACAATATCTTAGAATGATTATAAGCTGAATGAAGAAATGGGAGCAGGAAAGTTTCATATACGATCCCAGGAGCATGTTCCATAATAAATTGATCTCCCTGACATTGCATACTTGGGGAAGTTATGAAGTTGATACAGAAACATATAAACAGGTACACAATTATAGTATAGAAAGGGAAAAAGCATATTTGCTTAAAAAATGGTGCCACAAAACCTCAACAGAATGATAAAAATAAGCATACACACTCCAAGAGAGAGAAAATACATGATAAAAGAATATTACCTTATGTATCATAACAACATCAGAAGTCCCAAATACCTTGGAAATGAAGAATATGGAATTCAATACAGTACAAAGAAAATATGTGGAATGCAATAAAGTATAATTACATAAAATAGAGAAACACAGGACGACACAAACCAAGGGCATTAAAGGTGAACTGGTTTTAAACGCTTACCTCGTATCTCTTCACACACTACTGACTCCTCTGTGAGCATGTGTGAAAGACAATAAACATCACTTGAGAGCCAAGAAACATCTACAGTCCTAATTTATCGTATTTATAGGGAACTTTAATTAATCTTTTCCCATTAACCCTTTCAATTATTTTTTCTTGCTATAACGAGCATAATCTACTACATTATATCTATTCAGTAAGGTACTGATTCAAACCTTTATTCAATTAACCCCTTCAATCATATTATTTTCCTTCCCTTTCATCAACATCTCACATTCTCACACATCCACTATCACATCAAACACCTCCCTGATCTTCCGTTCTTCCTCCCACCCAAAAATTCACTAACATACACCCTCCTCACCATTCTATGATCATACCATATCACAGCATGATGTTCTCTTTAACAAACACACTTCCAGACTCACCATTTTTTTTTTTTTTTTTTTACAAATATCTACAGCTTCTGTTCTATCCAACCTAAACAGTTATGACACTGCTGTCCACCTTAACACCTTCAGAGTATTTATTCTTCATTTTATTTTTCCAGTTGCCTGACGAACTTAACGACACAGGAGAAGTTTCAATCCAAACAGGTCAGACTTAGTCTTCCTTAGTCCCTTCAGTCTGAGACATCTTTCCTAAAGTGCATAAACTTATTCGGTAACAGCTAACATATACCTCTCCTGTCTGTCCTTGACCAGTGTCCAAGAGAAAGCAGTTGATCAGACTGAGTAGCCAAGCCCCACACCCCTACACTATCTATCTATTGCCAGACGCCTTAATCCCATACGGGGTGGCTACAAACAAATCGCCTCCATGTCGCCCTGTCCCCTGCCATTTCACTGCCCTGCTCCCAACTCACACCCCCCTCTCTCATATAGGCTACCTCTCCACTCCATCCCTCCATCTCATCCTCGGCCTCCCCCTTCCTCTCCCCCCCTCCACCTCACTCACACTCTCCTCGTCAGTCTCTCACCCTACACTCTTGGAGTAAAAAGTGATTGCAGGTTCGATGGAAAGTAGTAAGGAATATGTGCACAGAAAAAAAAAATAAATTAATAAATTAAGCCATGGTTGACAAGTGGCAGCTATAACCCCAGTTATCTTAAGTCTTGTAACTATTTTTAAAAGGAACTTACAGAACAAGTGTTTAACCCTGGCTTTCCTATGATAAATACACTATCAAAAGGTAGTAAGAATAAAACTGAGCAGATGTCAATGTAGCGAAGATGTCAAGTCACAGCGACAAGACAAATCTTAAATGCAATCAAACGCAAACCCACTACAGTGACTATCTACCTACTTAAAACCATAAGCCTTTATCCCTGATGAGGTGGTTACAAATAAACTCCCCCAATGATGCCCACTTCTTTGTCATCATGGAACCCTACCTCAGCCCCACACCAATCCTACTCATCTAATGTACCTATCCTCCTCATCCTTCCACTTCAGTACTGGTTTCTCTTTGCTCCTCCACCCCACTCACATACACTCTTTTAGGCAATCTCTCACTATAGATTACAATACCCAAGAGAGAAAGATATAAGTATGTAAATAGGTTTCTAAATTCTGGAAAGCTCTCTATTTCAATTATTATTAAAGTTTTAACGTACATAACATGTTTTAAGGAGAACTGTATAAAAGAACTGGTTTAAACTGAGGGGAAAAAAAAAAATCCATTATATAAATGTATAATAAAAGTGAAGCTGGTCATAAATCATCATTTAAAATACAGCCTGCTCAATGAATGAGGAATTTTATTGTTACACTAAACTTTAAAACTAATTTTACATCCAAATCCACAGGTCTGGACGTATCATGCAACAGGCTGAATGTACGGAATATAAATGGTCTATGTTTACTTTACGGGCTCCTCTGTATCGGTGGTTTTCCTCCTCACCAACTGTGTGAGATTTGATGCAGCAGTTTGTTGAACCATGTAGTTAGATATTAAACTAACCTTACCTGTTCCTATATAAGATACATAATGAAGGGGACGAGGTGTTTTTGGCGAGGGTTGGGTGCCATTTCTTTGGCTGTGCATGAAATAATGCCATATGAATATGTTACTATCTATTTTGATTGGGTTATATGAGGTTAGTTTAATATCTAAAAACACATTTTCGACAAGCTTCAACATCAAATTAACCCACACAGGACAAAACAGTTGGTGAAAGAGAAAATCTGCAAAACAGAGGAGACCATAGAGTAAAGAGTGTACTGACCATATCAATATACCAGAATGAAGGTAAATATCATAATAATGTCGCCATATATATTCAAGCAGAAATAAAAAGGTAAAATGAAGCTTGTGCACTTAGCTTGAAATGCATTAGGTAGTAAAAAATAAAAATAATGTACTATAGTATTTTCAGTACTGTATAATCACACATAAAGGTATTCCTTACTGAAAAACATACAAAACTGAATGTGAGTAAAGGGAGTGTACAGAATTAGTATGTGGTATGGGGAATGCACAGGGGATGGGGCGTGATAAAAAATCAAATGTGAACCAAGAGGAATATTGTCAGTGGTATGGGATATGTGAAGGGTTCAAGTGTTAAACATACAAATTAAGTTAAAATCAAGTGGTGTATTTTAAGTGGTATGGAATATAAGAAAGGTGGAGGTGTCAAAAAAAAAAAATTAAATGACTTAAGTGGTATGGGGTATGCAGAGGGTGAACATGTTTGACATTAAAATAAAAAGTCAGCCAAGTAGAATATTTTAAATGGCATAGGGTATATGGAAGGTGGAGGTGTCAGACATAAAAATAATTGAGTCAAGTGGTATACTTTGACTGGGATGTGTGTGGAGTCAAGGTGTAGTGCAGGTACGGGTGCAGCCGTAGTGTGTGGGAAGTGGCTGGACCAGCAAACAAAATTCTAATCAACTCCCTCTCATTCCTCGGATTCTGATTTAAAGGTAGAAGGACATGGAAAGTTTCTACGTTCTGATTTAATGGAAAAAACAAGACACTCTTCTTTCCTTGTCCTTTGAGGCAATTATGAGAGGCAGGTGACTAAGTATGTTGTAAAAACAGGTCCAAGGTGGCTGTCATTGCACTCCCACTCATAAAATCCCAATATTCTAGACACACCTCGTCAACTGGTCCAACACATACAGTATATTGTTGTACTGCATAAAGGGCATCTTCCTTCCCTGCAAGGTTCATGCAAATCTTTCTGCTGGCAAGGAGATGCGGTATTCTTCTGGAACGTGAATACAGCACAGGCAGTCCTATTATAAGTGGCCTTCTTTGTATGTTTATTGTGAATGTCCTCAGTGAGCATTTTTATACATCATTTTCAGTCCACAGTTAGCATTTCTAATATATAATTTTTACTATCAAGTCAACAGTAAATTAGACAAAAATTCCAATTCAAGTTCTACTGCTACCAATAAAGATGATTATGCCAGTCATCATCTCAAGTATCTGATGTACTATTTTTACTATTAAATCCAGCATATTAAAAGAAAAAATTGCAATTAAAGTTCCACAGCTACCAATGAAGGTAATTTGTCAATTTTCATTAATCTTATGGTAGCAACAGCATGTAAATTGTTGTGATAATCTTAGAACTTTTTGGAGCTCAAACATTACTGATACCAAAGACTGCCTGTACAGTATCTGGTTAAACCATATGTTTATGAGATCTTCATAAGGCCAATTGTGCTGAATGTGGGAGTGTTACTGGCACCACTGCACTGTTTTTACTTTAACTTGTCCTGAAACAGCCATCTCTCCATCCTGAATGCTGAGTTGCAACAATGGATTACAGTACCACTAGAATTTCATGATGGTCACAAAGATGTGTTATGGAGAGGATATAGAGTAGCAGCACTGTTTTCAGAGTTGTAACAAAAGATTCACAATAGAATCTGATGCTAGTCACAAAGATGTGCTATGGAAAGGATGAAGAGCAGCGGCACTGTCTTTTTCTACTGCAAAAAAAAGATGAAGATATGGAACAAGTTGAGTAAAAACAGTATAGCCAAATCAATCAATATTTTCCCGGAATACGACCAGAAGAATGCAGCCCTGCCTTCACTACATGCGTGTGGGCTCACTAAATTCCTCACCCTCTATACCTGTATTTACCAGGCCTGGCTCTCGACTTCCTTCGGTTGCCAAATCTGAAAAAACACCTTGATGGGACGATATTCAATAGAAGCCTACACACTACTACTGACAACCTGCATCTATGGTCGTTTTACCTTAACTTGGCCCAGTTTTAAACCTTTAACAGCTTATTTCACATAGCTCAGAGGGAGAATAAGATGATACAGTGGCTCTACATCCATTCCATAGCACTCCTTCATGACTTGCATCATAAGCTAGCATTTATCTCTTGTTACAACTCAGTACTCAAGATGGAGAGATGGCCATTTTAGGCAAAGTCAGAGTAAAATGAGTATAGTCACTGATACAAACACACAACGGAAGTGTAATTGGATATCACCGATTTCATTTTAACCTGGCCTAAAACTGGCACATCTCCACTTTGAATGCTGAGTTGTAACAATAAATTAACATTAGAATAGGAGGTCAATCATGAAGAAGTGCTATGAAAAGGATGTAGGGTCATAGCAGTTTCTTTATCAGCCGCTGAGCTTGTAGGGTCATAGCAGTTTCTTTATCAGCCACTGAGCTAAGTGAAATAAGCACCAAAAGCATGAAAATCTTGGCCAGGTTAAGGTAAAAAGAGTATAGTTGATGTTGTTGTTAACCCAGGCTTATTTGGATGTGAGCCAGGCAGACTGCAGAATGAAGATGCCTTTCTGCAGTCCACCATCCTCCTCCTGGGTGATAGGGAGACAAATAAAGGATGTTTGTATAACCACAAGGGGGAGAGGTGGGAAAGAGGAAGGCTGACAGAGAGTGAGGAGGGACGTTACAAAGAGAGGTTGGAAAAAATGATGGGGAGTGATGTGGAGACAATGGAAAGAGGATGGTTGGGGGAAAGTGAGGTGATGTACAAACGACACAGGGAGGAAAGAGTGAGAGAGGCTAGGAGTTGACAGAGAATGTTGAATATCAGCAGTGTCACCCAGTTAAATCAGTGCCACCACATGAAGGCATCCCACTCCAGAATTGAAGTTATGAGTAAACATGAGATCCCACAAGACACCATGACATAAAATATTAGTATCAGATGCATGATAAAAACAGCAGCACTCACAGGACACTCATGCAGCACAGTTAATTGTAGGTCAAGCCTATAAGAATAAACTAAAAGAGTATAATGAATGGAAAATAGTTAGTATGATGCAGAACTGGTAAGTCACCTATGAAGGATTATCTGTCACTGTGACATACAGTACAAGGCAGCGTAATAAGCAAAGACAGTTCGCTTTAACCCCTTCAATCCAATGACATATTTTCATCTTGCTATCTCCAGGCAATTACATTCACAGCAAGAGGTTTTTGCACTGCAGGAGTTAAAAATTATTTGAACTGGCCCTCTCAGGAGTGGATGATGGATGGATTGATGGCCCTCTCAATACTAACACTCTTAAGATGGAAAAAATCAACTGGAGATAGTAAGAATATACAGTACACGAATTCAAATTCAAACTATTTGGGGCCAAAGGCTTCAGGGAATATGGAAAATATAGGAATGTTGAAGCACAATATGGACTAATGTGAAAAGCATGTGATAAACAGCTTATACTACCACTGACAGCATACACAGTACTAACTTGAATTGCATTATCTGTTTTTACATTTTAAGAAAAAATAAAATATGCATTGATTTTGTGAGGACAGGTAATAACAACTCCCTAAAGCATGAAAAAATATTGTGAAAAGTGGAGGTCTTTGGAAACTGGATTTAAGATTTGAGAATATACTGTCCTAAAAAAAATAAATAACTAGATAAATCACCAGACAGAGGGGGTTAAAGATGTAATTATCTACTACACAGTACAGACATATTTAAACTCCTGACACACAAACCTCCTGGCTGAAGCTGTACATTACACATATTATAGTACCGGTATCAATTAATTAACCAAAGCAAAAATGATGGCACAAAGCTTAACTGGTTCAGAATATGTCCAAAGCAAAATGGTAATGTTAATAAATACATGTAGTGCAGTATGGTGTCAATGGTTATGGACATCATAACTCATTTCCGACTTTTCACTTAGTCTGTTTAAAAACAACCTGGGCCAGATTTTTGTCCTCTTTGCAGCTTACTTCACAAAGCTCAGTGACAGGCTAAGACAATGTGGCTCTACATCCTTTCCATAGCACTTCTTCAAAACTAGAACCACATTTAAGTGTTCATTTATGGTTATATCTAAGCATTCTAGATGGAAAGATAATTTCAGGCCAAGTTAAAGTGAAAAGAGTATAGCAATCACCACATAAGGGATCCCAGGATGTATGGCACTAACATCAGGTGATTCTATGGCTGATGAGTAAAAAGGATTATGTCATCAAGGAGCTACAATTACTGACATTGGGTAAATTATAAGAGAGACCATTTTTGTCCATATGGTCATCAGTAACTCTGTCACGACTGAGATTTGCATCCATATTGATGTAACATTTTTTACTTAGAATTTCCTTATTTTTCAGAGTTATGCCATTTCCTCCCAGGATGCCTTGTATATAACGTTTTTCTCCCTACAGCAATACAACACAGGTGGCCATCCACAAAGCATAAAATTCCATATCATTTCTGACTCCTTGCTCCCTTCATGGAACCCCTCCACAGGAGGTGGCCAAGCAAGAATGACCGCCAAGCCACTTTATCCTCCCACATGTCTTCCATTCACTAAATACTCTTCCATCTCCTTCTCTCACCAGAGGACCATTCCATTCTCCTTCCAAGTTAAAAATAGTTGGACTGGAGTCATAATTAACTGACGCTCAAATTCTGTCAGTATACCCTTAACTGCAATACCCCTGAGCATTTCACATCCTTATATAACAGCACGTAAGGGTGTTGGAGAGGGATGCCTACATATGGTGGCACTGATATAACTGGGTGACTTTGCAGCCATTATGCAAACACCCCTCATTTCCCTCCCTGTCCCCTGAAAGTAGGATGGTGGACTGCAGAGGAGGGGCATCATCAGTCTGCAATCCACTGGGTTCATGTCTAGATGAACCTGAGGTTCCAACTACCACTAAAGCTTGCTTTAAAAGCCCCTTAATGTCATCCTTACTTCTCAGTCAACTAATTTCTCTTTCACAACATTCCAATCTCCATCCAATCATCTTCATCTAGTTTTCTATTGCCTCATTAAGGGCATAAGGGTCCAGGGCTAGGCCACTCAGCCAAGATATTTAAGGCATTGGTAACCAGTTCTTTGTCCCCGAGCAAAAATCCCAACCATCCCTCACACTAAAACTCTTATTGTCCCCACCCAGCTGAAGCACCTTAACCCAACAAATCACAACTCAATCTCCATTCACGTTTTTCCCCAGAGGTCTTCTTTTCTTCCACCATCCACATTTACACTGACACAGGTCAACCTTGTTACAAGATCAGGTTATGTTCCTGGAGAACTGATCGAATGTGGGGATTGTAGCAATCATATATGCAAAAATGGCAACTGTGTACTGTTTTGATCATATAAGCCAACGTGCATCATGGCTGGTCATATAGTAAGGTTGGCCTGTATCACTAAATATTAATCCACTTCACATAGGCAACATTTTCCATTTTATTCTTGTTACATTCAGACTACTTACCAATCTCAAAAAGCTTCTCATATTAAAGGAGTTAATGAAAGCTATAGCCAAACCCTCCTGTTTGAAAATCTCTCCATCCACCCATCATCCAACTGACCACTTCAGCATTTTTTACTATAAGGAGGTTCAAATTACTGACATGATATATTGTGGCATTTGCACAATTTATTTGAAACAGTATAATATGGTGTGATTGAAGCTTTGAAATAGCAAGTACTTGACGAACACTATTACTCTTCAAGTTTGTCATAAATAACGAAGTACAATACCATACCACAGACAGCCCATCTTTTCACAACCTGAAGAGATTAGTTTCCTCATTTACAGCTAAATTAAAGCACACAGTGTTCTGCAAGTACTTGATATTATGTCAATGCAATTTTCACAGACATTTACCAATTACACAGGCAGGTCATGATAATATTATGATAGTTGCCAATGCTGATATTCTGAACTTCCTTGCAGCCATATACTCAAGTGGTCAATTACTTCCTCTCTTCCCAAACATCATAATTTTACTTGAAACAGAATTTGCCTTACAATCTCCCCTTCTATACAGTCAAATTCGCCAGCAACCTTCCACTACATCCTCTCTTCTCAAACACCAACAGCAATAACTTCAGAATCAACCCTCTACTTAGAATTCATTATCAAACTCTGGCCACTACTAATTCAATCCCTTTCTTTTCGAACAACATACCCAGCAAAAAGGAAACTTAGAAATACTAATACCTGTATCAATTTTCCAATTATATGCATAATTTGCCTTTGAAATAGAAAAATATCATTTGAAAATAGCTCCGACATTATATCACGTACTTGCTGTACAATGCTGTTTCAGTTTTCTGTAAATAAGGAAAGTACAGTATATTTTTTAAATTATCCATTTTTTTTGTGTGTTTGAGAAATTGCTTATTATTCTCTTTTTCTACACCTAGATCGAAACATAATAATGTTTAGCAAGCACACTACATTTGCCCATCTTAACACAATTTATGATCATACTATGAATATTATCATTTATTCATTCATGGGGTAATGCTGGATTAGATGAAACCCAGCGTTATCCCATGAGGGGCATAGGAGAGGATTGATATCTTAATTAACCTTACTTGTGGCCCAAAACTCATGAGTGGTCAATTCTAGGTTCAAAAAGTTATTAATTTGAAAGAGGGTAAACAGAGCATATGTGAGGCAAAATCCATATAATAAAGCTGCAGAACTTACAGTAAGTAACAATTTCTATAAAAAAAAAAAAAAAAAAGTTTCATTCAAAAATAGGTTAACAAAGCTGTTAAAAAAAAAAAGTAGCTTCACCAAACAACAGGTCAATAAAAAAAAAAAAAAAAAATGTTTCATCTAAAAGGTTTAAGCTGTTAAAGAAAAAAAAAAGCTTCACCTAATAGCAAAAAAAAAAAAGAGAGAAAAAAAAAAGGCTGTTAATCTGCATCACAACACATTAACTCACAGACACACTGGATCATACATAATTAGGACATTTTCTGGCACCTCCTCCTAAGCAATATATTTTCCTTACTGCAATCTTGTATCTGTCTGAAAATTCACCAACAGCTACAAATCATAAAATATTAAGTAGCAGTTGTAGTACTAGTAGAAACAGGAATACTAGCAGTTTTAGGATGAAGTAGTACACCCCAGGTTCATCTGAATGTGCACCCCATACTCTGCAGGCTGAAATTATCCTCTTGCAGTCTATTATCCTTCACTTTGGGGAACAGGGTGAGAGTTGAGGGATGTCTGCACAACTGGGCAATGGAGCCAATCAGTTACATCTGTGCCATCAAGCGAAGGCATCCCTCTCCACCACCAGATTAGTATTAACACATGTAAAAATAGAGGAAAAAAGGGAGATGGCAGGGAGCCAAATCAAGCATACAACCCACAGTCAAGAGCAATAAAGCACCAAGGGTTGAGTATACATTTGAAGACAGGTAGCACCATTCCCTCCACTGATAACAAAAACCATGTGATGCTCACCAACATCCTTATCATCAGCCTCCACGGCAGTCTCGTCCTTGGCTATCAGATCATTGAGTGCTTTCTTCTTCTTTGCACGCTTCTTCTTGGTCTTGCTGAAGTCCATGTCGAGGTCAAAGTCGTCCATCTCAGTAGATGGAATGGTCGGGGTCTCCTTCTCTTCCCCCCCTCCACCTGACCCTGTCCCACCCTCTTTAGTGGTCTCGGGCAACGCATCACCAAGCTCGTCCAGGTTGAAAGGCTTCTTCGTCTTTTTCTTGCTCTTCTTCTTCCCTGTTATTTCCATGTCTGAAATTTTACAAGTCTGAGTTTACGAAGGAGTGACTGGTTATATCATCATTACTCTGATCTCTTTTCCAACTTAGCGATGGCTGAGTTCAGAAAGCATGAAAAACTTCACTGAAGATACTGAGTTGTAACTTAGGTTTGAGCAGGTTTGTGGCCACCCCTTATGGGATTATGGCATCTGGCAATTTTGACAGAGAGACTGATCAATTGACAGAGCAGAAGGAATAATGAAACTGGGAATGGATCAACACTGCAATCAGAATGACCAAAAACATCAGTGTCTGGCAAACATACCATCAATCTCAGGTGTTCTCTCCTTCACTTCCTGCACCTCTCCATTCTCTGGTGTTGGTGCTGTCTCGGGTACAGGGGGGGCTGTGTTCCCCTCAGCTAGTGCTGCATCAAGGTTGAATCCAGTCTTCTTCTTCTTCTTCTTTTTTAGGTTGGGGTCAAAGATCTAGAAGGACAAAGATTTCAGAGTTCATATTCTAAGTCTTTAGTTTATACATTCACTATTCCTCTGGTTTTGTCATTCTTAGTCTTACATTTTCCCTGATCTTCACAGCTCTCCTCATTGATGATGAGCATCTACGATTGTTGAACTACTGGGATATGTTGTACCTTCTTCCCTTAGGGGAAAAAAAAAAAAATACAATAACCTATGCTGCATAACACTGGGAAAAAAAAAAAAAAAAGGTGGCAACCCAAAACTAGGAAGTTAATAAAGAATTATGAAAAATTCTACTCTTCATGACAGCAAACTCAGCAATGGACTGTCAGATATCGTACAGCCTATGCTGAGTCTGATACCTAAAAAAATAAAGCACTAATAAAAAATCAGCACGTCAACTAAAAACAAATATTTTCAAAAATCATGTGGAATATACATATAATTTCCTAATATTCTTTCAATAAGTCCTGCATTAAGCCAAACGCAATACCTTTCATATGAATGATTAAGCACCCCTGGCAACATTGTATCAGTCACAATAGAAATTTTTAAACAAAATGTACTATAACAAGTTGTACATGCCACTGTAATTATTAAATGAACCTTACTGGTCTCTGAATTTCAACAAAAAGTTCCCAAAATGTACCTTTTGCAGCCCGAATGATGAAACTACCGACCAACGGCAAGGTATTTTGCCATTTTTAATGGAAAATCAGTTTGATAAACCTCTCCTCATGGTCGTCATTAATAATCTAACTCTTCAGAATACATTTTAACATTCTAATTGGTCAGTTTCAAAGAAATCTGTGTCAGTTTTGACAGAACTGCGCCAACCAGAGAAAGAAAAGCATGGCCAGCTGGAATAATGAAGCAACAATTTAACATCAATAACTCTTCATCAGACTGTAAACATTAAATTATATATATGGACCATAAAACTAATCTTTCTTCTACTTACAAACTCTTCTTCAGCCATGATTAAGGACTTGATCACTTAATAACACGAATAATAACTGAGAAGTCCCGTAAGATTTCGTCAGCCAGCAGTGAAGTATAGATGAAGTAATATTTTGAACCGGGAAACAAAAGGCAATCGCGATATACCGTATCTGACTTTATTATTCGATTTGACTTGTTTTCCTATTCAGATGCTTTTCTTTTTTCTTAAAATCTTTACTAAATGAGTCATCTTTTATATTTTTTTTCCATTTTCAGGTTTCCTCTCCTCCAACTATAGTCTTTTCACTCTTACTTGGCCTAAAATTGTCATCTCTCAACCAGTTTACCATGAATCCATTTCTCTCTCTCTCTCTCTCTCCAAATGTGATCTATTATCAATGCTACAACATGAAACAGTACAAGCGTGTGTGTAATGGCTTTCAGCAGTGCATAGTTAGAGATGACGGTACTTTTGAATATTTTTTTTTTACATATTTGCTGCATGTTTACTGTTTACAAGTTTAGCGGTATTAGCGATTTAAAACTTGGCAACTCCTGTGTTGCTGGCCGGGCTGAAGCAGTGAGGGCGGGATTGCATCTCTTCATTTTTATCTTCCCTTGGATATTTTCGGTATTGATTTGAAATTTTATTGAATTCTGCTGATGACTTGCGATCCTTTGTATGTTTTTACGTTGTTGTAGATATTTGTTAATTCTTAATTTGCATACTTTGTTATGTAAGTGGTCAAGTGCTTATCACCAGAGATGCACATGACATGCTGCTATAGATTTTTGGTTAATAAACAGGTGTCGGTGCCTCGGTATTATGATTCCACGTGGTTTTTCACTCTGATCCGGCTTTAATTATTTACCCGCAGCCTTTCAGCATTTGCAAACCGGTAGTACAATGATTACTTTCATTACGGTACTCTGGCTATCAGTTGTTGAAGTTATATGACTGCCGTCAGACCTCACATTTTATTGGAGTGTTCTAAGTTCCATTTAGTTAGCCTAACCCATATACTGTGAGAAATCATTCTTTTTAACTATTTCATTGTGGTGACATTGTTGGACGTTAATTTTTGTAACCTTCATGGGTTTTTATTCAGTGTAGGAGAGAGTTTATAGATTGTAGTAATATTTTCTCCATCATTACAAGATGTCTCTTCACAAGCTGAGTAAAATTGTTGGGGAGTTTTATGAGTAGTTTAAAGAATTCATCATTAGATTCGGTGAGTTAGGCAGAGATTGGTAGTAGCAAGAAAGGTACCGTATCAATTGAAGTTTCGACTTAAAAATCCTCCCTCTTACTTCTCCATGGGTTTATCCACTTTCAAGGATAGGGGTCCAAGGGTAGGCAGCTGTTAGTCCAGATCATTTAATGTTAATTAGGAGACTGACCCACACCCCTGGTAGCATTTACAGAATAGGAAGACCTCTAGCTGCCTATTATCGAATTGTGGTACGGGATGTAGGCCACATCACTCTTCAGCCTGTGCACTCAACCAGTCATGCCACCAGCTTGTGCAGTACTTTATATGGTGTGTACATTTATATAGTATGCCTGTGAAGTACCGTATACATTCATCTTACCGGCTGTTTTTCTTTCAGCACTTTCGGGCAATGATGATTATCACTGAGGAAAGTTCAAACAAAGTATTTGGAGGATGGCAGAAGGTGTTCTCCCATGAGAGGTAAGAAATGTGTTACCTTTATTTATTATTTAAATTGGACTGCTGGGTGAACAGGGACAGAAGGGGGAACAAGCCTTGTCAAAGAGTCTGACTAATCCATGAATCAGATGCTTGTTCTTTCAGATGCCACTGGAATGTGCCAACCACTGTACCACTTCCCCTTTATCTCTGGCGTCTTATTTTACATTATGAAGAGTAAGGGTGTATTGATACCAAATCCTTGTTGACATGGGTGAGAATTATGCATCACTATAACCAACAACCATGGGACAGGGTGATGTGCAGCCAAATATGGTGTCCCTGTTACCTGGGTGGAGAGATGCAAATGCAGCATCCATCCAGGAACCAAACCTCCACACCTCACTGTGATGAAGCTTTGTCAACCATAAGGGAATATCAGTTCACTGCACAGGACAGCCCTGCAGGGATAGTTGCTTGCATGCATTTGATGGGTCTGCTCAACCAGACAGCCCAGGGTTACTCAGTAACTACAGTGATGCAAAGCTTGCCTGCATCAGCAGGCATTTAGTCTGGATCCAGCCTAAGGCTGTAATAGTAGCAGCTAATCCCAGGTTGCCCCTCTTGAGGTGTAGAGGCTTGAGGCTGGGCAACTGTAGTCTGGTAGTTATGTTTAAGAAAAGAGAATTAGCTTATCTCTTTTAGCATAAGCAAGATGATTCAGAAGCCTCCTGTGGTGTCTCAGGAATGGGACCTAGTGGTATCCATCACTGTTATTGGAACATACTACAGTAGTCACCATACTCCTGCCAGCCAGCTTGGTAACAGATTGACAGGCACTCCTAACAGTCACATGTAATCGGCTGAGGCAGTGTTTCTGTTGGTAGAACGTTAATTTGTACTGCACACTATGTTCATTTTTACTATAAAAATCCTGAGTTGTGGATGGTAACTGAGAGGGCTTGGTTGTACTGCCAAGTTAGAGTGTAGTCCACCAAGAACCTATTTATCTGTCTGTCTATCTATTGCCAGATGCCATAATCCTGTAAGGGGTGGCCATTTGACTTTGAGGTATTTGTTTTATGGAGAGGGGCACTAACCCTCAACCGACCCACTTGTTGACACTTAGGGAGCACATATGGTTTGGTTATATGGTTAGCACCCAGTGTTGTAAATGGTTTCTTGGCTTACAGGAAACTATTTTGCTTGTCACTCAATGTAAAGCCTTCTGTAAAAGAAAGAAAAGCAAAAAGAAGTGACAGGAAAGATGGGAGAAATGAGAAGAGAGGAGGGCAGGCACAGAAAAAGGATGATAAAGGCTAAGGAAGAAGTAAACAGCACTACATCAAGTGAGTGGATGATGGTTGCCACCACCTGACCTATTTATCTTAGCATATTATTTACCCTAAGTGGCAGTTGGTAGATACCCATTTAAGATAACAAGATTGTACGAAGATGATGAACATAATGTTGTTGTATAGGTTGGAATGGATGAAGAGGCATTCAGATATTACTGTCGTAATTTGAAAGGTTGATGTTTTCTAAGTAGTTTTGTTCCTAAATGAGGATTGTACAAGTAATAATTTGACATAGCTCAAATGATAATGTACTTTTTTCTTTCATATTCCAGTAAGGAGTTGGGTTGCAAGATGAAGTTTGGAGTGTACATCCCACCACAAGCTGAAACAGGTACAGTATACATGTTATGGAGAATACAACCTTGCAGTGTACAGTTTTATCTATCTATCTGTTGCCAGACGCCATAATCCCGTAAGGGGTGGCCATTTGACTTTGAGTTATTTGTTTTACGGGGAGGGGCACTAACCCTCCACCAACCCACTTGTTGACACATAGGGAACATGTATGGGTTGGTTTATGGTTACCACCCAGCGTTGTAAATGGTTTCATGGCTTACAGGAAACCATTAGGCATGTCACTTAATGTAGAGCCACCTGTAAAGGAAGGAAAAGCAATAAGAAGGGACAGGAAAGATGGGAGAAATAGGAAGAGAGGAGGGCAGGCACAGAAAAAGAATGATAAAGGCTAAGGAAGAAGTAGGCAGCCCCACATCAAGTGAGTGGATGATGGTCACCACCACCTACCATTATTGTACAGTTGCCATTATATTTGTTGACCATTTTCTTTTTCCAGCTTCTTGTATTGGTCAGTAGTCTTGTAAAATATTCCTGTTAGCACTGGACAGAGAAAAATAACAATATCACAAGAAAACTTGCCTGTATTATGTTGAAGCAGAGGGCGTTTGGTGTTGGGAAATTGTTTTGGCTTTGGGGTGAAGGGCATGAAGAAGCAGAATAATGATGATGAATAAGATAAAGGGCAATTAACTTCGTCCATCCTTCCCCAGAAAATGTGCCTGTGGTGTACTGGCTGTCCGGGCTGACGTGCACGGAACAGAACTTCATCACAAAGGGCAATTCTCAGGGCCCTGCTGCCAAACACGGCTTCCTGGTGGTGGCACCTGACACGAGCCCCAGTAAGTTGTCTTGTGCTGCTTAGTTGTAAAATCGTACCTAATTTCAACAATCCGGTAATGTATTTTCTTCTTTTATTCTGGCTGATGAACAGACAATTTTATGCAGTTATAGTTATTTCATTATTAACTCGCTAATTAATTATAAAGTTATTTTGAAGTCAGAAATGAGTGATATTGTGCTTTAATCCCAAAATCATAAACAGAAATGTGTCCCACTTTTGCCTTCATGCATCATAGACTTGAAGGGAGAATGAATTGAATTTATGGTTATAGTGTACTGGTTTTCCCTTCTCCATGTATATTCATGGTGCTCGGGAGGGACACCATCACGCAGTGGTACCTGCATAAATTTAGAAATCCCTCAACCCTTTCTCTTTGCCCTGAATGAAGTGTGATAGATTGCAGGAAAGGGCAGCCTCAGCCTATAGTCCACTGGGTTCACATTCAGATGAGCCTTAGCATTCTCATTTGTGCAGGGGGCTGTAATATTGAAGGAGAGGAGGACGACTGGGACTTTGGTACCGGCGCTGGGTTCTATGTTGATGCCACTGAGGATAAATGGAAGACCCACTACCGCATGTACTCCTACATCACCAAGGAACTACCAGCTGTCATCGCTGCCAACTTTAAAGTTGATCATGAGCGTGCTGCCATCATGGGTCACAGGTAAGCTTGGGATCCTCTTGAACAGTGCTGTGAATTTCATTTTTGTGTAATAGTACAGGAAGACCTTAAATTGGACTAATTGGGGTCTAAACATCTGATTTTTCTGTGACCACCCCATCTTGGAAGGGAATTAGAACCTTCTTGCTATAAATAAAAATCTGTTACAAAAATTATGTAAATCAAAGCATGATATTGTTCAGCCAGTATTCGAGATTACATCAAGGCTATTTTCACACAATGTTCTTCTATTTTAAGTGCGACGGGCACTAATATTGGGAAAATTATCAGTGTCGATATTTTGAACTTCTTTGTAGCCCCAAACTCCATCCATCCATCCATCAATCAATCATCCAATCCTACATTGCCCCATGAGGAGCGTAGGAGCCCGGGGCTAGGCAGTTGGTCCTGACATTTAAGATGAGAGTGAAGCCCCAAACTCACAAGTGGTTAATTACATTGCAGTATGGGAGGTCATGGTGCCTTGATCTGTGCGCTGAAGAACCCTGGGATGTACAAGTCTGTGTCGGCCTTTTCTCCAATTTGCAACCCTATTAACTGTCCATGGGGTGTGAAGGCCTTTACAGGGTACCTAGGGGAGGCCAATAAGGATGCTTGGCGGGAGTACGATGCATGTGAGCTGGCAAAGAAGTACAATGGCCCACCACTGGAGATTTTTGTTGACCAGGTGAGGAATGAATTGAACCATATTGTTCCATAATTGTAAGTGTTAATTGAAGAACCCGTAAATAGTAGCTCCTTGTTGTAGGTAGTTGTGGTATGGTATGCAAATTATTTTCAGCAAGTGGCACCTTGTTGGTAGTACATGCCACACTAAGATGCAGACAAAACATCAGTGTTGTAGGGAACCTGTGGTACAACTTTATAGGGGCAGTTGTTTAGTTGCGAGCAAGGGATCTGCTTGAACAGACAGACTGGTGTTGAACAACAACAGCGGCTAGGTTTAGGTTTAGTTTGTGGTTTTGGTACATTGGTGTGAGCCACTCATTTAACTAATGGTGAACACATTTTAAGTATTGCCATGTGATCTGATTTGTTGCCCTAACCAGTGATTCAGTGAACCAGCACTACAGTATGTTTTATGCACACCTAGCAGTTCATTTGTACTCACCCACAAGCTTGCTGTACTGAATACTGTACCAGTTGCTCTGTAATCTAATCATGTACTGTCTTTACACATAATGTTATTTCTTATTCCACATTCCTTACCTTGTACATAAGTGCTAGTCTTGTCTCTGGGTCATCGTTTTGAAACCATTTAATCTTATGAAGGGCATATCTAGTTTCCTACTGAGCTGTGTAATATAAATGGTGAGTGAATGAAAATGTGGCCTGTTTAATTGGACATGTTGTTGATTATACTTCTTTTACACTAACTTGGCCTAGATTTTCGTCCCCTTGGAGCTCATTTCACATAGGGTAGTGGCAAAAAAAATACTGTACTACAGCTCCATGTCCTTTCATAGCACTTCTTTGCAAGTAGCATCATATTTTAGTAGTAATTTACTGTTACAACCCAGCATTCAAGATGGAGAGATGGCAATTTTGGGTCAAGTTAGAGTAAAACAGCATAGTTCTCCCTTTATCAGAATTTCTTGGTTTCTGGACCCTTCTTCACCCAGTCAGGAAATTAGGAAAATAGGTGAGGATGATGTTGATGATGATAATGACAAATGATTTTTTTTTTCTTTCATTTCTTTCTTTCCCCTCCAGGGCAAGGCTGACAGTTTTCTTGAGAAGGGTCAGCTGCTTCCAGACAACCTGGTCGGGGCATGTGCCGAGGGTGGAGTGCCAGTGGTGATGAGGATGCAGGAGGGATATGATCATTCCTACTACTTCATGGCGACTTACATGGCAGACCATTTTGATCAACATGCAAAGTTCCTTAAGGCGTAGATTTTTTAAATTCCTGCTCAGTCATTTGAAAATTATTGAGGACCTGTTGAAGTTAAGAAGTACAGGTAAAAAACAAAATGGAAAAGTATTAAAATTTATTAAGTAATTTTTATCCTCAGCCAGCCATAATTTTTGAATAAAGATAATTCCTTCAGTATATTACTCTTTGTGACTAACCCTGCTAGGGTGAAATCCTGCCCTAGGGTGGGAGTGGAGGTCTGGATGATGATGATGATGACCAGATAGCAGTAATTGTTCAGCCATTCCTTAAAGGCATGATGTCTTATGGGAAGAGTGAGCCAGCTTTATTAGACCAGTTGATGTGCATGGTAAAACTGGATAAAATTGCACACTCAGTATTAAAAACCTGAAGTGGGCTGCATAGCCTGTTAAAGGAGAGTACATAGAATAAAGTAATCTGAGTAGGCAAATAGCATTGTACTTGCACGTGTCTTAGCTATGTGTACTGTCAGAACAAAACAGAATTAACCCGCCCATGTTTGACTGCATCTTTCCGGAAGTATCTCAGCATACAAAAGAATGTTGGGGTTTTATATTGTACACAGCCAAATAATATTGTATATCCAAATACTCCCAGCATCATTTGATAGGACTCAGCACTGATATTTTGTGTATACTTGGTGCTACCAGATGATTTCAGTCTATTTAGGTAGTGCCTTGTAGTGAAACAGTTGATTGAGGCTATATCTAACCCATCCACTTGAAAAGTCTGTGTTGAAAATAATGTCCCCATGAAATGGCAAAACTAAAATTAATTGCATCCCATGTTCTCAGTGGATTAAAGGCAGTTGCATGTACATTATTATGACAAAATTTATTAACAGATACTAGTGCCTGGGAGAGGGATGTGTGGTACCAAATCACCAGGGTCTGGTCTCATTCAGGGACCAGAGAGAAGGCCACATGCTTACAAATATGTAGTGAATACTCCTCAGTACTACATAATCTGTGTCTGATAAGGTTAATCATCTTTCAAAATGAGAAATATAATAGTGTCATCGTACAGTATTAGCATTTTTTTAAACGAGGGTGTCTGAACAATGGAAGGGACAGGCCTTCAGGGCCCCAAGGTGTCTTTTGGGCCCTAACAGATACACCATGCTACTAGACAAACCAGCCTTTCTCATAACCTTAGTGCCTATTCTGCCGTCCGTCATACCCAACTGATCACGTGCATTTCTTGCTGATCAGCTATGTGGAGAGAATGGAGAATGAGATAAGTAGAGAAGTATGGGAGTGAGGTGAAAGGGGGGAAGAGAGAGACTGAAGATAAGACAGAGGAATGGGATGGAGAAGTATATGAGGGAGGGGGTGTGAGTTGGAAAGAGGGCAGGTGGATGGTGAAGGACAGGGTAATATGGAGATAATTTGTGAGCATCTGGCTTTAAATAGGTAGACAATTCTTGACTAAATGAATCAACTTTTAGCATGGCAGTTATGAAGCACCATGCTGAGAAGTTTGACAAGCTTCAAAGGTCATTATACTTGGTTTCAGTAGTTTTTGCTGTTTCCTTATTTGACATGATGGAGTCAGTCAATATCCATCTCTGCATTAGTACCTGCAGAATCCTCCCACTGAAACCATAAACATAGTAAACAATAATGTAAATTGTCCAAGCTTATGTTGTATCATTTAAAGTTATGCTTTACATGTTCACTGCAGCCTTAACCCTTTCAGTAGGGTGATATGTTTATTTTCCTTTAGTTAATTTTGCTGATAGTGGACTATTTTATTAAATTGAAGTCCCCTTGCAAAGGAGTTAATGGAGGCTTTATCTAACACCCCCAGTGTGGAAAGTAATGGTAGGCAAACAAATCATACGGTTGTACGAACAATCACCCAGAGGATGATAGGAAGCTTAATCAGTTAGGGGTTCTTTTGACTAATTTTCGCCCAAGGCGATCTAGTGCTTCCATCTCTACCAAATATGAATAAGGTTTTCAAGTCTACAGTGGAAGTACCAGTAACTAGTCATTATCAGTGCTTCGCTCGACAACAGTGGAGCAGATGTTACCGAATGCAGTGGCATATTTATGGATGATCTGTAATAATAAAGACTTCTGAGGCGAGTGTTATTTATGGATGATCTGTAATAATAAAGACTTCTGAGGCGAGTGTTATTTATGGATGATCTGTAATAATAAAGACTTCTGAGGCGAGTATTGTAACAAAAATAATGATCACATCTATTAGGGTGCCTTTTAAGTTTTGAATTTGCCTCCATTCTGGATGAAAACAGAATCGTCGGTCAGATGACAAGCAATCACCGGTTAAGCTTGTAAAAGATTACACTGTATACTAAAGACGAGCTCAAACAAATATTTGCTAGAGGATTATGATGATTGGTAATTGATTAGATTATAATATTTACCGAGATTATAAAAACTTAAAAGCCCTCTTGTGGACAGCCACCGAACTAGGAGGGAAGAAAGAGTACAGATTGCAGACGGCTCGAAAATCCCTGTAACCATGGCCATTGATGATATTGAGGTGTACAATGACGACCCAGAGGAGGAAGAGGTTAGTATTGGTACTATATTTCAATGGCTTGGGAGCTGAGTTTAAACTAGAGGATAGGGTGAATGAAAATGCCCACCGGTCGCCGTAGTTGCATCATTGGGTACGTCAGCTGTTTATGGACAACACAGCACGATATTGCGTGGATTTTTGAGTATTATAAGTACATGAAGTAGGTTACAGTACAGCCAAACATTTATAATCCAATGGGTTTGTATTTGGGAAGGCTGGTCGACGGGTTCTATATATTAATAGGCCTACCAATCCATTGGTGGGCAGCGATGAAAAGATTCCAGTTTTCCCGTTTTGGCCAATATTAGAAATGTGGATGACCAGATATTAATGCAAACGATGCAAGAATAATGGAAAGCCAATGTACAAATGATGTACACAAAATACAGTGATTACCATATACGGTAGGTACTTTTTGACAAGGAACATGGTTAGGATACCTGAGCACATGAAATAACACATCAGTATTCAAATTTTCCTGAATATTTCCTACATTTGTTTAGCATGAAGAACCTCTGTCAAACAAACATCTAGCCCTTGCAAGTTTGCTGCTATAAAGCCTTTCAGAATGATACGAATAAAGCATAGGTTGTCGATTCATGTGTACGAATCATAAACTGTACTGAAAATCTGGAGGCCCCCCTTTTGATACTGACCCAGACTTTCATATTAAGCTACTGTTTTTGTATGTATCAAGTATTTAGCTATGGATAGATAGATAGTCTGGTCGTTGAATTTGTACCGGTATGTGATTGTTTGTGTATCCGAGGTGTTATTTTTGCAGATAATATTCATATGTGGTGTATAGTTTTCACATTAGTGGGTACAACTTAGTGCCAGAGGACTCCATAAATGCCATGGTTATGGATTTACCTATGGAAGTAAAGATAATGTTTTTTTTGTCATTACCAAAGATGCTGGTGGGTTTTGTCGAAGGCTCAGGAAAGTCAGTTTTAAAGCCATTGAACTTATACAGAGTGGTAGTTAAGTACTGGTTAATGATTTAAGGAAGAATCATATATGGTATATTCCTGTTTGATGTGAAATTTATGGCCTTTGAGTTTTGATGCATTACTGTACTGTATTAGTACCATATTGAATCATAAAGTACTGAATTTAACCTTAGTTCATTGGTCTTTTCAGGAGGAGGAGGAGGAGGACCTTGTGGTAAGTTATTTTGTGTTACAGTTGATACCTTTTGTAATCTGTATCATGGTATAAGTATAAATACAAAGTATAATACTAAAGGGTGTTCACTTAACTCAGTCATGTGGTACAAATGAATGGATGCCCATGATTGACCAACACAATGGGGTAAAAGTGGAGTGGTAGGGTTGGTGGGAGAATGTTGGGATAGCAGTCAATGTTACTGTGAACCACAGGTCAATCACTCACCGCACCCATAGTATCGACTGTATCAGACAATCAGCAGTAACCTTCAGACTGTTTCTGAGTTCCTTGTGGCTGCCTTTTTGGTTCAGTATAATACTCTGCAGTGCTGCTATCGTTTATAGGTCATTTTAAATGCTTTTTGGTTTTTGTTAGTCTGCCATTACAGTATCCAAAATTATTCTTAACATTAATTATTAGAATTCTTATCCATTTGGCTTACCAGTAATGATGATAGGCATTTCCCAATAATGATTAAACACAGAAATGGAAATCCACACCAAACTTCAGAGGCATTAGCTTGTTGTATCTTACATGATTTAATGATGTAACCTGATAATTTACAGTGTCATTATTTAGAAACCTCACTATAATAGGCTATCACATATGCAGTAGAGTATTTTATAGTTTTGTTCACACCAAATTTGATGTCATGCATTTTTGGTACCGGTAACCTCTTGTAATCAGATGACATCCTTTTTAGTGTACTGTTGCTGCTACCAGACAGTTTTTCTCTTCTTATGAGTAAGTCATTCACAATAGAGAAGGCTGGTCATCTACTGTTGTAATGGTATTAACTATAGTAGCTTATCCTCAGGCCTTGACACCGCAGAGTTTTAAAGAGGGTAATACTGTATAGGCTTGGATGATGTTAATTCTGTGACTGAAGCTTATTATATGAAACTTCAGGACCCCTTGGATGCAGTGAAAGAGGCGTGTGGGGTGTCGGATCATTGTGCCGAACTGAATGAGAAGCTTAATGCATGCAATGATCGGGTCAACTCCAGAAGTAATACAGAAGAAACCTGTTCAGAGGAGCTCTTTGACTACCTGCACTGTGTTGATCATTGTGTAAGTCTAGGCTGTAAATTCTTGTCATTAAGGAAGAGGGCTTTGACACTTAGTAATTAATAATTTTCTGACTTTCTCATCCTTGACGACACATTAGGCCTATGCATATTTTACCTTGATATTACCAGCACCTTGCATGTTCTTTGAATGTTTCATATGGACATTATTTGAAGTAAAAATAGTATGAGGATATTATTGTGACATGCAGAAATTATTATTTTCAGTAGTTTGGGGTGAAATATAAGATAATGTAAGCTTGCTGCACCGAGTTTGTAAGTACTGTACAGTAGCTGCATTGTGGTTGTAAAGGAAGTGATTGGTTTTTATGGTAAAATGCTTAAGTGGCTCCCAGTCAGTGTCTTTTCTAATCACTGATGTTATTCTTTTTTGTTTTTTTCACGTTTTAACAAATTTTTTTTAGAAAATTGAGGGGGAAGGGAGGAGATACATTACCCTTCAGTCCAGTTACATATCATATTAATCTAGCATACAGTACTCTAGGAGACCTGATTATCTTTTTATCTTTTGGCTGCTCATATTGCCTTAGGTATTTCAGTCATGCAGCTGTTAAGCAGTTGTAACTGAAGAAAACCCTTAGCAGTTGAAGGATTGAGATTCCATGATTTTCAGTCTGTAAGTGATGTTGCATAGTTGATGAATTTACTGAATAATATTTATCATTAAAGAGCCAGGTTTTCAGGGATTTGAATGGTGAGTGAATAAGTGGCCCATATCACTGGGCATGCTGTTAATAGTTCATGTTCAGTTGTGTTCTGTCTCATGTATACATGGTAATAGCTATGATATGTTAAGCTGATTTTAATATTATTTTATTTTTTTCTCTTTCAGCTCGCCAAATCACTCTTCAGTAAATTGAAGTGAATATGATTGTTAAATATACATTTGCTGTTTTAAGTTTTACTGAAATCTGACTCAAAAAGAAGTTGGTTTATTGTAGGACCAGATGTGTTACAGTATTATTTATTATTATTATTATTATTATTATTATTATTGTTATTAATTTTTTTTTTAGCATTTCATGTATATAATTACTGGGTATATATAAATATAAATGCTCCTGTAAGGCCTTGAAATGGTTATCAGTGTTTTTCTTTAACTTAAATGGATCATCACTTACAGGAGACCTTTTCCACTCAAAACCTACATAACCTGTATATCTGTATATGTTTTTCATACACCATGTAGGGTCTTCATGTACTGTACCAAATTTAAAGAAAAGTGTTGTTATGAACCAGCTGTGTTTGTATATCATTCAGACATAGTACCGTAGCAAAAGTGGTTGGTGGTTGATGTGTGTAAGAAATTAAAAAGTACTCATCAGTTGGTGGTGCAGTGTCATGGTATATGTGAAGAATCCAGGAGACAATAACAAACACCTTACATTTTTTAAGACAGAGTTCATGGAAAAATGTAATTTCCTACATTACTTTGACTGTCAGACAGGTGTATGTGAAAGAAATCATATTAACCCTTAAACCCTGGGCATCAGATGTATAATGAACTCTTGCACCTGAGTATGTATTTAAAAAAAAATAAAGAAAGAAAAAATAAAAAAAAACTCAATTATTCCATGAAGGAAGGGGTTGTTTAGAAAACTAAGAAGACTGAGAAATTGATGCGTGAGATCATGGTTCCCACTTGTACAGGTTACTTGCTTCCATATCAGATGGTGCTTGTATATGTATCAAGGTCTAAATCCTCCTCGTGCATTACCCAGCTTAAAAGTTAAAGAAAGGGGTTTGAGTGAAGAGAAGGGCTCATGCAAGAAAAACATTTTCCCCCATTTTTTCACATCATGTTAAACTTAGTAAATCTCCTCTAGCAGGTATTCATAGCTTTCATGCATTACACCCTGAAGTGCCCCCCCCCCCACCCCACCCCCAGTTATACTTGCTAGGTTATTTCCACATGAATGGTACCCACACATTATTCAGGTCTTTCAGTAAACTGCTGTCAGATCTACCAACTCATTCAAAACAAGTGTGATGTTACTGCCCTCACTTGATTCTATGGGACTGGAGTCTCAACAGATATTTTTTGTCAGCTGTCAAGTATTTTGCAGCTTGGAAGAACTTTGTGTACACAATTTATAGTTCTTAATACCTTATTTCAGTTTTCCATCCTGCTGGTATTTGGCATTTGTTTAGAGCAGTACCTGTAGCTGCCAGTTTTGAAGATTCACTTGGTGTTTGTGCAGACAGCATGGTATTTTGTGTGCGTGTGTGTGTGTAATGTATATATATATATATATATATATATATATATAGAAAGCTATCATTTTAATATTTTCTCTTACTTGTTAGGGAAGGGTGAGAGGTCCAGAGGTATGATGTGAAGAACACAAGTTAGAAGCTATGAGTTCAGGTGTCCTGTGGAGTAGGCAGTACTGTACATCCATTCCATTACCACTCACAGGTAAACCTTTGTAGGTAGGGAGCATTAGTCATTAACTCATGAAGAGGTTATAGTAGTATCAGAGTATTTCCTTCTCCCTTATGATATATGGCATACTTGTGGCAGCATTATAGTGCAACAATAAGTGTGGGAATGGAAGGACTGTGAAGTGTGCGTATGGACACTTGTACAATCATTCACTTATCATAGCACTGCGATTCTGCTGTATGTATGCCAGTTATCAATTTTAGCACATTGAGTATTGGTAGAAAAATGGCAGTTTGTTGTTTACCATCATGTAACTTATTTTGCCATTAAGGACTTTACTGTAAGGAGTGTCCTAAGCTATTGTTATTTCATGTGGCTTAGCCATCTAAAAAAAATGTCATCCCATTGCATTAACCTCCAGACCAAATACAGAATTAATTTTCCTTTTGTCCCTCCACACTACACTTCTAGCTTCAATATGTCATGCTCTAGCATTGTTCACACCTTACCTTGCTTCCTCATACATGCATTGACCATGTCCTGACATCATCTTGGCCTTCCATACCTCATCCCACGTTCAGATTTACTCATATACTGTATTCGTGTTCATTTTCTTTATGACCATACCATCAAAGCACACACTTCAACCACTAGATTTCATACTTTTATTTGTCTCAGTTAAATCTTTCACAGTATTTCCTTTTACCCTGTCCTTCATTTTCAATCAGTAATCTTCATTCCGCCTTTCTTGCCTCATAGCTTTATACCTCTATAATTTCCTCTTTCCAGGGCATCACCCTTCCCTTTATACACATTTACAATTACACTCTTCAGCCAATCATATGAGTGTGTTGTCCCAGATGATTGGCTGAAGAGTGTAATTGTAAATGTGTATAAAGGGAAGGGTGATGCCCTGGAAAGAGGAAATTATAGAGGTATAAAGCTTTTAGATCAGATAATGAAGGTAATGGAGAGAGTTTTAGAAGGTATGATTAGAGAAAGAGTGAATATTGATGAGATGCAGTTCGGGTTCATGCCAGGTAGGGGGACCACTGATGCCATATTCATTGTTCGACAGCTTCAGGAAAAATATGTTGGTAGGAGAAGGGATCTTTATTTTGTTTTTGTTGATTTGGAAAAGGCCTTTGACAGAGTCCCTAGAGAGGTGGTGAAGTGGGCAATGAGAAAGCTTGGCTTGGAGGAGTGGCTGGTTAAGGTGGTTATGGCCATGTATGTGGGTGCTCACACCCAGGTGAGAGTGAATGGAGATTTGAGTGATGAGTTTTCCGTGAATGTTGGTGTGCATCAGGGGTCAGTCTTGAGTCCCGTGTTGTTTATCATGGTACTTGAAGCCCTTTCACGTGACTTTAGAAACGGACTCCCGTGGGAGTTGTTGTATGCTGATGATTTGGTGTTGATTGCAGAGAATGAAAGGGAGGCGGAGGAAAGGTTTAGGAAGTGGAGAGATGGTATGGGGCAAAAGGGTTTAAGGGTAAATGCAGATAAAACAAAATTGATGATATCTAGGGTTGGTGGCGGTACTGTCAAAGACGAGGGAGAGTGGCCATGTGCAGTTTGCCACAAGGGCGTGGGGAGTAATTCCATCTTGTGCAGTGTGTGTGATAAATGGGTGCATAAGAGATGTAGTGGTATCAGAGGTAGACTGCGAGATAATGCTGATTTTATGTGTACGGCGTGCCGAGGTGAGCAGGTGGAGATCGTCAGACGTGAAAGGATTGAACTTGCTGGTGAATCTCTTGAGTGTGTGGAAGAGTTTTGTTATTTGGGAGACATGTTGTGTGCTGGAGGTGGGGCTGGAGCTAGCTCTGTGGCTAGGGTGAGAAGTGGTTGGAAGAAGTTCAGGGAGCTCTTGCCTCTCCTGACATTGAGAGGGCTCTCCCTACGTGCTAAGGGGTCTTTGTATGCAGCATGTGTTAGGAGTGTAATGCTGTATGGTAGTGAGACCTGGGCAGTGAAGGAGGAAGACATTCGCCGGCTCAGACGTACTGAAATGACAATGATTAGGTGGATGTGCAGTGCGTCCCTGCGTCCAAGGCCTGGAGGGGTTGGGTTTACAATGGAAGAGTTGAGAGGTAGGATGGAACTGGAGTGTATTGGTGTTGTGATGAGGAGAGGTAGATTGAGGTGGTTTGGACATGTGGAGAGGATGGGGGATGATAATTGGGTGAGGAAGGTGAGAAGTGTTAATATTGGGGGTGGGGTTGTGAGGGGTAGACCGAGAAAGACATGGGACGAGGTCATTAAGTGTGACCTTAGGGTTAAGGGACTGAACAGGGAGGCTGCAATGGATCGTGCAGCGTGGAGAGCCGCCATTAGGTGACCAAGGCCGACACATGCAAGCATGTTGGAGCCTTTAAAAACGAAAACGAAAACGATAGTTGTGACCTTTCCTCTGCCCCTGAACAAATTGGATCTATCCCCCTCCTGACCTATTACCCTTTCCTTCCATTCCAGTCTTCTGTTTCTATAAACTATCCCACCCCCTTCCTCATTTTTGTTATTCATTCATATTTGGTGATCCCTCTTACTTTCTCCATCCTCTTCATTCAGTCCCAATTTTGAATCAGAAAAGTGTAGATGGAAGGATGTTGCAGAGTAATGTATTGACAGTTATGATGAAGTGGAATTAACGCTGCAATATAGTTACAGTTGTAGTATAATAAATTTTTAAAAAGAATGGTTGTTCAATATATATATGGATGGGGTGATGAGAGAAGTAAAAACATGAGTAATGGAGAGGGGGATGGCATTGGTAATGAGTGGTGATGGATGGAATATCTCAGATTTGTATGCTGATGATGCAATGCTACTTGCAAATACCAGACAAGAATTTGGTAGACTAGTGCAGAGTTTTGCTGATGTCTGTGAGCAACATACCTTGAGAGTAAATGTAGAAAAGAGTAAAGTGATGGTAATCGAGAGAGAAGCTGACTCCTAGTGTGATGTTACAGTGAATGGAGAGAGACTGGAATTGGTGAGAGTTCAAATACCTTGGTAGAGTGATAGGAAAGTGAGGAAAATGTGCAAAAGAAGTTGAAAGTAGAGTGACACAAGGAAGGAAAGTAGCTGGTGCAATGAAAGCCTTGATAAGAAACAGGCTTGAGTGTTGCAGCTGCACAAGGCTTACGTGAAGGAGTGTTAGTGCCAGCTTTAACGTATGGATGTGAGACTACGGTGTGGCATGAAAATGAAAAGTCAAGAGTGAGAGCAGTGGAGATGGGACTGCTGAGGAATGCATGTGGAGTACAGAGAATGGCTAGGATACGAAATAATGTGATTTGTGAAAGATGTGGAATGAGGAAGTCTGTGGACACCAGAACCAAAGAGAGTGTACCGAAATGGTTTGGTCACATGGAGAGAATGGATAACAATAGAGTGGTGAAAAAGGTATATCTGCGTGAATTTGAAGGAGGAAGGAGGCGAGGTAGTCCAAGGAGAAGGTGGAGGTATATATTGGATGAGTGCATGAGGAAGAGAGGGTTGGAAGTTAGTGAGGCTAGGGGACTGACAAGAGATTGAGCTGGCTGGATGATTATTGTGAGGAGAAGTCCATGATCAGGGATTTGGCACTCCTTAACGTGACAGCATCCGGGTTGACTTTGTCGGATACGTTTATGTGAAGCTACAGATTGTGGTGATATGTTTTTGGCATATCAGATAGAGCCAGGATTCCAGGGGCTTGAATGGTGAGTGAATGGAAGTGTGGCCCATTGGACTGGGCAAATTTGGGCTGTCTGGACACTGCTACTCCTCACGCTACCCTAAAGTGGGAAAGGAGGTCCGGATGATGATGATGATGATGATGATTCACTACTTACCACAGAATCAATTAGTACGTACAGTTAATGTAATCAGTTTTGTCAATTATGTATGTTACAACTGTCTGATACCTTACATTGTAGAGGATACACTTGAAGAACCACACTAATGGAGTTAAACTTTATTTTTTTACAATATAAATATCAACTTAAAGCAAGCCATTACTCATGAGTTTTACACTACCTGGTGGTAAGTATAAAACTAGTGAAGACGCTTTATTCATTTAGTGGCTGTAGTCTGCATTCTTCTTTTAGTCCCGTAGTACCAAACCAGGATACTGCCTGCCTATGTTCCTTATGTATGCAACATCTTGCAGGTTTGATTTAATTCCTGTGTGGCATAAATGAGGACTGAGGGTCTTCTTATAAAATTTCCCCTTAAATCTACTCAACCCAGCAATTCTTTCCTCTTATTCTTCCCCCTAATGATGGCAGCCTTAAACAGAGCACAATAAAGTGAAACAGCAGCAGCAGAATCGTCATTGCCAGGAATGGGGTATGTGACCAAGTTTGGGTTGCAGTTACTATCCACTACACCTACAGTAGGGATGAGCATCTTGGCAGCATCTCTAATGGCATAATGCTGTAGCACTGTGTTGTACATAGTGTGTAGTAGGATGATGAGATCAGGGAGACGAGTGACGCTTCCAAACTGGACAGTGGAATTGGTGAGTACACCGCCCTGCCACCACCGACAATGTGAATATTCGCCACACTCCATTGCTGTCTTCTCTATCAAGTACTGTAAAAGAGCAAAGGCAGTGATTACAATAATGCTGTAATGTGTGATATGCAAAGCAAAAAGGTTTTCTGAAATGTTATTAAACATTTTATATGTGTTAAGTGCAGGGTATCTGCCTGATGAGCAAAATATCTTTATGGTATACAGGAAATAGAGTACTGAAAAGGCAATTGCTAAGAAGACTGCATGTGCCTTTCAGTAGGATGACCATTTTGGCTACAGTCTTCAACTAATGAAATTAGAGCCAATTAATAAATCCTTCAGTATGATGACTATTAATACTATCTGCTGCCAGAAATTTTACTGAACAAGAATTCTGGAAAAGTAATTAATGATAGTAGCCATACTTACTGTATTTCAATGAAAAAAATTATAAATTCAAAGGCATGAAGCCTTCAAAATCTGCCCATTCAACAAAGCTGAAACAGATGAAAGCCAAATGGTATCAACAAACTGCCGTACCTGGTGCTGAGGGAGACGGCCCACAAAGAGTATAATTCCCCCTCGGAAGGCAATATGAGCCACAAAGTTGAGTGCTTGACGAAGATGCATTGCTGTCTGGTCTAGGTCCACGATGACTTGACCCAGCCGTGAGCCAAAGACAAACTGATTCATGTGTGGGTCCAGGCAACCCTCTGTGTGGCCCAAGTGAACTCTTGCTCGGAACAGATCTTCCACAGTGAATAAATCTGCCACTTGAAAATAATCTGGGTGTCTCAAGCTATCACTCAGAACTGCATCAAAAGCTGTAGCATTTACATCTGGTTTGCTCTCTGGAAAAAAAAAAAAAAAGGCATAAGCTGAATCAAGGTGACAATACATTGCCTATATCTCAGTCTGTGGCACTGTTTTCCAGTACAGTATTTGCATTCAATGAATACTATACTCATACAAGACTAAACTAGAATAAAAACCATTCCATACCTGTTGGAGATTCTGCAGGCTGAGACTGAGAAGATTGTGAAGTGGGAGGGCTAGAGGAGTGGAAGAGTGAGTGCTGCCATGCTCCCATCCCCCTGCATACTGAAAAAACACATTACATTCATTCATCATTCATTGCCAGACGCCATGTATCCCAAACACATTACACTGCTAAATAATGAAGATTTCATAATGGTACTATCACTGAATTTTTAATTATTTTTTGTTAGCTTAAAATGGTCAGCAAGAAGACATGCACCATCATTTTGCTGGGCTGGTATCTCCAAGCTCTGCAATACTGTATATCAACAGTTACAACCCTTCAGGAAAATACATGGTAACATTATGATAAATGATGATCTGATGATGTTATACACTGCATATAACACTCAGATACTTAGCTAAATATCTATGCAGACTGTGAAAGAAAAATTAAAATGGCCCTTCATCAGTATATGTGTAATTATCCAAACATAGAGTACAGTATAAAACTTTAGGGACAGGTCTGTGATGGTAAATAATGTGATATTTTGCGTAAGTCCTTGGGGACAGCACTAATGATTAATAACTGCCCTAAAGCATGTATACGAATGTACCGATATATGGTACAGTTACAGGAACGGCAAGTCTGGTTCTGTACTAACCTCAAAAAAATATTGATCTTGGAGACTGACTTCTTAAGATACAAATCAACAAACAGCCCAGAACATTTTTCCACTGTTGGACATAAACTGGCAACATTCTTTGCCCTTTATTTACTGTTGCTACTGATGTACCGGTACCAGTATCATTTTTATCATCATACATGTTACGGTGTGAGGTATTACGATGACTCATTGAACATGTGTTACGTGGTTCGCATTGGCTACCGGTACTTGCATTTTTGCCATCTGGCTGATGCTTGTTCCCACTGATAGTTTCCTCCATGATAATATCACTTCCATTATCTGTCACAAAAATTTTTTTTGTGATGAGATTTATATTTTCACTAGGGTTGCTAATACAGTGTGGTGGTGTGGATACATTATTCAGGAAGCAGTTCAAACATGGAATGATGTGGGTGTGGATGTGATACCAGCCTGATGTTCTGAGTACAGCTAGAGTGAGAACATCAACCACTACATGCCTATGTGTCAAGTCTCCAGGCACCATTATTGATATTGGTCCAGTAAAATATTTGTTAGGCCAATGAACACCAGACCCTGACTTGGCCAGTGCAATGCCCCCTGAACTATCCACCATTTCACTGAAGCTTTCTGAAATACCAGCTCTGCAACAAGTGGTATTTGACTTGTGTGAAGGTAGTGAGGTTGAGTCTTGGCAACCACATCTGTCTTCAGTACAGGGTTCCAAGTTTTCAGCCAACTCAAGATACGATGATCTCAGTACCAGCTCACCCTGGTCACTGACTCTCACCACACCTCTCTGTTTCCAGCAGAATCTTGATTCCAGTGCATCTGTATCAGGAAATTGCTGTGTACTATGAGCCTTTGACTGTATCCTAGACTGCATTTCATTATAATCATCATAATAATCATCATCACATTCTATAAACTCCAACATACTTCTGTAATTAAAGCCCAACAAATGCATAAGCTCATGTACGACAATTCTTCGCAAGGCAAGGTCCACAGTTCCGTCATACGAACAGAAGTTAATATTTCCTACCACTGGTCGTCCACTTCGCACTCCTCCAACTAACTTTTGATCTGTACTGCAGATTTGGGAATACGCTACAACACCAGGGCACAAGCTTGTATTCTGCTGGCTGATGTACAGTATGAAATTTGTCCCATCATGAATTTCATGGTTCTTCAGTGCGGATTTCCTTTGGTTTTCTTGATGGGGTTGTCTTGGTTTCATGTATTCTTCAAGATGTGATGCAGGGATTTCAATACTTCCACAAAAGATCCTTGTCCTGCTCCTGCTCGTTTCCTTGCACAATCGTGATTTTTTGTATCGTGCTGAACAAAACACGATATTTCTAGGGAAAATGAGCTTGGTGTCTGCTTGCACATGTCTAAGGCTCAGTAATTTGGAGATATAGAATACAGCCTCTCTGAGGGCATCTTGAATATAAGGATTAATTTCTTTTCCTATAAACTCAACATGGATCTTCAACAAAGTTCTTGGGTCTTCAAGGAGGGCAGTGGGTAGCAAAAACAGCCATATTAGGTACAGAAAAACCATTTTAAATCCCTCTTTGTAGTAGATATACTGAGTAGCACTAGAAAGGTCTTATCCTTGTGTGGCTTGGGTGTGTCCGATTTAAAAAAAAAAAAAGTTATGAAAGACCCCGTTGTTCCTCACGATCACGGAATTTGTTTTTTCTCGATTTATTCGGCAAGACGACCTGTGGAATATAAAACTATTTTATTAATTTGACCGGAAACTAAAGCAACTGCGTCTTTAATGCAGCGTTTTAAAACAAGGCTAAATTAAAGCCAAAATAATATTCTTACCTCGGCCAGTAAAAATTCGTCTGCAGAGCGCCGCCATGGCCGCCGTACCATCTTATTTTTGTTATCGTGAATGTAGCTTTATCTGTGTATTGTTTGCACTTTTTGTGGCATGATAGTTTATTCTATCGCCTAAAATAGCTGAGCTAAGGTAATCGCTATGAAGTGTAAAATATATTAGCAAGCTGAGTGAGTGGCTCCCAGTGGAAGATTATATATTGGCAGTTCATAATGTAAACAATAGGATTTTGGGTAATCTTGATAATGGGATAAGTGAAATATCTAGAGGATTCAGGATTTTACCATTTTCCCATATATTGCAAAAGCGCTTGGAACGTTAAAATGTAAACAAGAATAAAATCTATGTCTGTTTCAGGTGGTATATTATGTATTAGTGACTTCTTTGCTGATGGCTAACAGTAATGGTTCATCAGCATTTGATTGAAGGCATGTCTTTTCACTGTATTTATACACTCTTTCTCAACTCTTCCCCTCTCATTTTGTAAGTGGGGCAATGTAGAGTAGCGGAGTTGCCGTCGCTGCTGCTTTTGGAGCTGCCGCATTTATCGCTCCCCACATATTGCAGCTCGCACATTCTAGGAATATGAATGAACGAAATATTAATTGATGTAAAGGTATAGCGTGATTGTACAAGAAAGGAAAGTGGTGGGTCTTGCCACATACCTTCTTCAACAAATAGAGTTATATACAGGCAGTGGTTATAAATTCGTGGGTGTAGCCACACGCCCTCTAGCAAATATAGTACATATTGTAAACTGTAAAGGAATTTATAAGATACATTACGTATACAAGAGAGAAGTGGATCAGAGTAGTATAGAAGCATAGCATAGCAGCATTAGCCCCAGCCTAAGATGACATCACACCTCTTTATCATTTATCAGTGGGTCGTATTGGGTCGCTGAGTGATGACCAAACCCTAGGAATATTTCTTTGAGATCCTGCATTTTGGGGGGCATCTTTTTTCGAGTTACGAAACTAGATGCAAAAAAGAAAACAGAAAACCCTTCATTCAGTATTCGAAATGGGGGGAGGGCCAGGGGGCTTGGCCCCCTAAATACACATAAGTCATCATCATCATCATCATCATCCGGACCTCCTTTCCCACCCAAGGGCAGGGTGAGGAGTAGCAATGTCCAGACATCCCAAATTTGCCCAGTCCAATGGGCGACGCTTCCATTCGCTCATCATTCAAGCCCCCGGAATCCTAGTGACTCTATCGGATACGCCAAAAACATTCACCACGTTCTGTAGCTTCATATACACGTATCCGAGTCAGTCCAGATGCTGCCACGTTCAAAAGGGATGCCAAATCCTTGATCATGCACTTCTCACAACATTCATCCAGCCAGCTCGATCTCTTGTCAGCAAGGCTGGCATTACAGTACGGTACGGTACGGAGTACGGTACAGTACAGTTGATATTTAGGCTGAAAGTACGGTACGGAATTACGGCACGTTTTTTCCGTGAAGTACGGTACGGTACGATTTAGGTACGGTAAAACGAGCAAAATTCCGTACCGTACCGTACCCCAGGCTTAAATACATGATAATGCCTTAGAGAGTCATGCAACTACGAACTCCTTGTATATTTGACTAATTTTGACACTTTATGCAGACACACATTTATGCAGCATTGGCAAGCCAAGAGTATTTTGACAGGTATGCTTCAGGACAGTCACTCAGCAACCCTGATCACGACGTGTCCAGTCCGTGTCACTAACTGCCAAATTGTATGACACTAAAGTACAACATGTCTTTCTAAATACATACTACTATATGTAAGAATGGAGTATATCTTAGTCCACACATGAACTCTAAATATATTATTATGTAATGTATTATTGTGATTAGTGATATAGGCCTAGAAATAGGTACTGTATATTTGCCGATGGTACGATAAAATTACGGAATTACGGTACGGATTTTTTTCCGTACTGTACGGTACGGAAAAACAACTTGGGGTACGGTACGAAAATACGGTACGGTATTTTAACCAGGTACGGAGTACGGAAAAATATTTCGTACCGTACCGTACTACCAGCCTTGCTTGTCAGTTCCCTAGCCTCACCTACTTCCAAACCTCTCTTCCTCACACACTCATCCACCTTCTCCTTGACCTACCTCGCTTCCTCCCTCCTTCAAATTCACTCAGATATACTTTTTCCACCACTCTGTTGTTATCCATTCGTCCATATGACCATACCATCTCAGTACATTCTCTTCGATTCTGGTGTCCACCGACTTCCTCACTCCACATCTTTCACGAATCACATTATTTCGTATCCTATCCACCCTCTGTAGGCCTACTCCATATACATTCCTCAGCAGTCCCATCTCCACTGCTCTTACTCTTGACTTTTCATTTTCATGCCACACCACAGTCTCTCATCCATATGTTAAAGTTGGCACTAACACTCTTTCATGTAAGCCTCGTGCAGCTGCAGCACTCAAGCCTCTGTTTCCTTCATTACACATAAGACCTACGCAAATAGACCATTCAGAAGAACCCACCGTAGGCCCTAAAAAGACCCCCTTACCTGTTTATTTTTACTGCGAAAGCACTATGTTTATTTTACAAATGCAATTAATATTGAAAAGTAATGTAAACGTAACTTTTACTGGTGTCATGTTGAAAATACTAAAATTACGTATGAGACGAATTCAGTTGCAGCTTAACAATGTTCATCACTTTCACTTCAATGTATTGTTCTTGAGCTGGCGATTCAGGGGCGAAGGTCACATTAAGGTGATACACAGTGTTATCCTCTATAGTATTTGAATTACTGTAACCTGAATCTCTTATGTACTAATGTCCATTAACCACTATACCTTTGGCCTCAAATTGGTCGTATAAAATAGTAGTAGTAGTAGTAATCATCATCATCATCATCCGGACCTCCTTTCCCACCCTAGGGCAGGCTGAGGAGTAGCAATGTCCAGACAGCCCAGATTTGCCCAGTCCAGTGGGCCACGCATCCACTCACTCATCATTCAAGCCCCCGGAATCCTGGCTCTATCGGATACGCCAAAAACATTCAACACGTTCTGTACCTTCACATAATCGTATCCGATAGAGTCAATCCAGATGCTGCCATGTTAAAAAGGCTTGCCAAAATCCCTGATCATGCACTACTCCTCACAACATTCATCCAGTCAGCTCGATCTCCCGTCAGTTCCCTAGCCTCACCAACTTCCAAACCTGTCCTCCTCACACATTCATCCACCATATCTCTCCACCTTCTCCTTGGCCTACCTCGCCTCCTCCCTCCTTCGAATTCGCTCAGATATACCTTTTTCATCACTCTATTGTTATCCATTCTCTCCACATGGCCATACCATCTCGGTACACTCTCTTCGATTCTGGTGTTCACCGACTTCCTCACTCCGCATCTTTCACGAATCACATTATTTCGTATCCTGTCTACCCTCTGTAGGCCTACTCCATATACATTTCTCAGCAGTCCCATCTCCACTGCTCTTACTCTTGACTTTTCATTTTCATGTCACATCATAGTCTCACATCCATGTTAAAGTTGGCACTAACACTCCTTCATATGAGCCTCGTGCAGCTGCAGCACTCAATCCTCTTCTTATCAAGGCCTTCATTGCACCAGCTACTTTTCTTCCTTGTTCCACTCTACTTTCAACTTCTTTTGCACATTTTCCTCTCTTTTCTATCACTGTACCCATTCGAACTCTCACCAATTCCAGTCTCCATCCACTGTTACATTGCACTAGGAGTCACCTTCTCTCTCAATAACCATCACTTTACTCATTTCTACATTTACTCTTAAGACACGACGCTTACAGACATCAACAAAACTCTACACTAGCCTACCAAGTTCTTGTCCGGTACTTGCAAGCAGTACTGCATCATCAGCATACAACAAATTTGAGATATTCCATCCATCACCATTCATTACCAACGCCATCCCTCTCTCCATTACTCTGGTTTTTACTTCTTTCATATCCCCATCCATATATATATATATATATATATATATATAGAGAGAGAGAGAGAGAGAGAGAGAGAGAGAGAGAGAGAGAGAGAACAACCAATAATAATAATAATAATAATAATAATAATAATAATAAATCATGCAGGGGGCTTCCAGCACCCTCCAGAAGGGATTGCCTGTCATCCCCACCGTATCTTGTGCGGTTTTGATTGATTGAAATTTTTATTGTTGTAAAAGTATTTGACAAATTTTAGGGGTATGTTAAAACAATTTAAATGACAAATAATATGTAATCAGGCGAGGCAGAAGAGAGGAATGGGCGCTGCGAAGCCTTATATTCCACCCAGCCTACGGTCGTAATTAATAACAGCACAAAAAAACCCAGTGCGCCGCCCGGGAATCGTACCCGGGTCGCAAGAATGGGAATCTTGCATGATACCACTACACCAGCGGCGCATTAGTTGTATAGAGAAGGTATATGGGGGACTAACGTACAGGAATAGATAGCATTTAGCATCCTTAAGCGGTGTTTTGATGTCATTTTCGCTCGTATGTCTGTTAGTGTTAAAAGTAAGAGAGAGAGAGAGCATATATGGGCGAATGTATGGTGAGGGATGGTAATTTGGTGAGAGATGATCGAGGGTGTGTAGTGAGGGAGGATGATGGTGGTGTATGGTGTGCGGTGAGGGTGTGTGATGAAGGTGTGTGGTGAGACTGAGGGAAGTGAAGAAAGATGAGGGAGGGTAAAAGGTGATGGTGGTGTGGGAGGGTGAGTGAAGATGAGGGAGTAAATGAGGGAGGGTGATGATGAGGAAGAGGGTGAGGGTGGAGTTGGTGGAGGGTAAGGAAGTGAGGGGAAGGGTGAGGGTGGTGAGGTAGGGGAAAAGAGATGAGGGAGGGTGGGTGAGAATGAGTAAAAATGAGAGTGAAAGGAGTGAGAGAATAAGGAGGAAGGTTTTGAGAGAGAGAGAGAGAGAGAGAGAGAGAGAGAAGGGAGGGAAGACGAGATTAATACATACCGACAACACGGGTAATTAAGGCAGACAATTGCGACGAATCAATTTTCTCCTCGTCACAATCATGCCCTACTTTACGACGCACAACAGTCTTGGTGAGGGAGGTCAGGGAGGTTTTAGGGCTGGTATTCATAAACTTTTTTGAGCTTAAGGAGTAGTAGTAGTTTTCGCTGTTATTGTGGATGGTGGGGGTATTGCTCCTTCATGTCTGTCCTGCCGAGCTGACCCATCGACCACAAGAATGTATCAGCCTACCTGTGGCCTCGCCAGGATCGGAACAGGGTCCTTCCACATGGCGAGGTGCCGGCAAAATGGGGAAGGTATAGTTCCCAAGAGGATGAACTGTGTATAGTAAATAATAAGCAGTAGTCTCAGCCCGAACTTCGACTACTCTTCTTAATTGGTAAATGTGGTTGAGTTCCCCGGCTGGGAGTGTTGTGCAAGGCCATCTACCAGGCCTTGGCCCACGGTAGTACCTCCCGAGACAATGGTAACTACACACCTGATACAATTTAGGAGGGCTAACGAGTGCTACACATTGGCCAAGGGTGACCCGGGGCTATGCAGTTGTGTACAGTATTTCTTGTTTAGACTGTTATGCTAAATCTGTAACGAAACTAGAGTAATTATTAACATATTAAAAAATGTGACATAACAATGACTTCTGACAATAATTAACAGCTTGCGAGGCGTGCATCGGAAGGATATATTTCTTTAGATCTTTTTACTGTAGATGGCTCTAGATCATTTGTAAATACGAGTCTAGGACAGTGCTGTTGATGATAGGGGCTGATAAGTCTGGATAAGAATATTAATGGTTCATCATAACAGATAACGCACACTTTCGTCTTATCTGACATCTCGGCTCTCCCCTCCCTCCAGACAACATACTCGTCACGTTGCTCTTCAGGACCTCAGGAGAACACAGAACACCAAAAGAGAACACAGAGCAGGTAATGAAGGAAGGCTATGAAGGGAAAAACAGAACAGAACCACACACCCGAACCCATCAATAGCAAGTAAACACGGCATCACAAAATTACAAATGTGATAAAGCTACACACTACGGTACCTTCCGTTTAGCCTGGCTGTGTAAAAGAAGGATGGAAAAAGTACACACGTTAATCTTTGCCCCCTGTGTTGTTTTATAATTATTGAGAAAGAACGCACAGTATTATCAGCCAAAGAACAGTGAACAAAAGGACTTCACTGCCTCTGAAATGTTAGGGGAAAAAAAAAACGAAAACAATAACAGAAGATAAGAACAATGTTGAGGAAACCGATGTTGAAGGGGAAAAAAACTTGAAAAGATGACAAAAACTCCTCTATTTCTCTCAGCGATTTATAAAACAAATAATAACTTAATCAGTAATCTGTGCGAAAAACTTGTAAAACAAAAGAATAAAAATCTGTCTTAGAGGTGAACAGTCTTTAGAACTAAGAACAAGATCTTTAACTTGGGAACTTGGCATGAGAGTGCTATGTGTTTAGTTTGTTGTTCATTGTTTTTCTTGTCCTCCTCCTCCTCCTCCTCTTCCTTTTCCTCCTCCTCCTCCTCCTTCTCCTTCTCCTTCTCCTTCTCCTCCTCCTCCTCCTCCTCCTCCTTCTCCTCCTCCTCCTCAGCGTCTCATTTTTCTTCTTGCAGTGTGAGGGGAGGAGGAAGGGGAGGAGTGCAGACAACAACATTCAGGTGTGCAGCTAATTAATCCACCTCTTACCTGGCCATGGAGAAGAGATACTTGCTAATCCAGGTGAGTACTTAGCTCATTCACTACGATTACTTTTTCTTTTTCTTTTTTATTTTTTCAGTTTTTTTCCTGCCTTCCTGCCGTTTTAGTTAATTTAGGAAAGACCTCTGTTATAACCCTTTCACCTTAACCTGGCCCAGATTTTCGTCCTTTTGGAGCTTATATCCCGCAGTACAGTGGCAGAAAAAGACGATACTACGCTCTCCATCCTTTCCAGAGCACTTCTTCGTGACTAGCACCATATTCCAGTGTTGCTTTATTGTTACAACCCGGCGTTCTAGAGGGATGGCAGTTTTAGGCCATATAGATTAAAAAAAAGATTATTGAGGGAATGAATGAAAGGTAATTAGAGTGAGAAGAGTAAGAATGAAGGGTTAATGAAGGTAATTAGAGTGAGAAGAGTAAGAGTGAAGGGTTAATGAAGGTAATCAGAGTGAGAAGAGTAAGAGTGAAGGGTTAATGAAGGTAATTAGAGTGAGAAGAGTAAAAGAGTGAAGGGTTAATGAAAGTAATTAGAGTGAAAAGAGTAAGAGTGATGGGTTAATGAAGGTAATTAGAGAGATGAGTAAGAATGAAGAGTTTATGAAGGCTGCATCTAACCCATCCATTTTCCAGTGTCTCCAAAATAATAATAATAATAAATATGATACGGGACTGAAGGGATGACGAGGAGGTGGGGTAGGGGACTGAGAGCGCTCGAAATTAATGTTAAATTTTGATACGTCAGAGAGAGAGAGAGAGGGGGGGGGTAATTTCGTCCCCTGTTCACCCCATCCAATGACGTAAGGATGACCCACATAGATATAATAATAGGATTTTTATCTCTATGGCTTTTATCTATATCTCGCTGCTCTTATCTTCGTAGTGTCTTGAGTTTATCTTTGTTACTTAGCGAAGACGGAGAAAATAGATATATGGACAGATAGATAGATAGATAGGCAGAAAGATAGATGAGTTGGTAGATAGATAAATAGATAGGTAGATAGATAGGTTGATAGGTAGATGGATAGATAGATAGAGAGAGAGATAGATAGGCAGAAAGTAGGTGAGTTGGTAGATAGATAAATAGATAGATAGGTAGATGGATAGATAGATAGAGAGAGAGAGAGAGGCAGAAAGATAGGTGAGTTGGTAGATAGATGAATAGATAGATGGATGGATAGATAGATAGATAGATAGATAGATAGGCAGATAAGTAAGTTGATAGATAGATAGATAAACAGATAGATAATGAGAGAGGAAGAGGGATAGACAGAGACAGCAAGAATAACTGAGAACTTGTACTTTTTTTCCAGTGTCCAACCTTTCTACATTGTTTTTTTTTTAATTTTCAAGCTACTATTTTCAATTTTTTTCATCTGTTCCCATGATTTTTCACTCGTCACAGGCTGTATGTTGGGCGGCGGTGGCGGGGGCGGTAGAGGCCAGGGAGGCAGGTAAAATACAGGTGAGATTGTGAGTGTTCTAGTAATTGTTTTTGTTGTTCGTTCAGTGTAATTTGTTGGAGATTAATTTTTCGTCCTGGCTAATATTGTTTTGAACGTTATTGATGCAGAGTTTGGCGATATTACAGTAATTTATGCAACTCAGGACGGCAAGGTGTAATTAGCAAAATAAATCGCTTAGGAAGAGGTGTTACGGAGCTGGCGATATTACAGTGATTTAAGTAACACAGAACTTTAAGGTGTAGTAAGCCAATAAATCGCTTAGGAAGAGGTGTTAGGGAGCTGGAGATATTACGGTAATTTAAGTAACACAGGGGAGGACGGCAAAGTGTAATAAGCAAAATAAATCGCTTAGGAGGAGGTGTTAGCGAGCTGGCGATATTACAATAATTCAAGTAACAAGAGAGGACGCCAAGGTTTAATAAGCCAAATAAATCGCTTAGGAAAAGGTATTAGGTAGCTTCATTAGTCGACGAGAATACGGATCTTATTATTATTTTTTTTTTATGGCAGGAAGAAGGAACCAAAGGCCAGGAGCCCGCCTAATATCCCTGTGTCTTTCCCTGTAAGGTCCTGGAGGAGAGAATATCAACCCTGGAGTTTATGATTTCTGCTCAGTCCCTCAGCCACCACTCCCTAGAGGACGAGCTGAGGCGGGAGAGGCAGGCGAGGCAGGAGCTGGAGAGGCAGATGGTAGGCAGGATGGACCGGGTGGAAGGGAGGACGGAGCGGGTGGAGGGAGAACTGGAGCAGGCCAGAGAAAGGATGGATCGGATGGAAGAGCGGCTGGAACGAAGGGATGGAGGGCTCCGAGCAGTGGAAAGCAGGGTGGAACGGATGAACCAAGGGCTGAGACAAGCGGAAAGAGGCACGGAACAAGAAAGAGTGGAACTGATAAATGAGGCTCTGCGACAGGTGGAAGGAGGAGTGGAACAAGTAGAACAAAGGGTGGAACATATGAGTGGAGAGCTCAAACAGATGCAAAGAGAAGTGGAACAAGTGGAAGAAAGATTGACACGAGCGGGTGGAGTGCTAGAACAAGGCGAAAGCAGATTGATACGTTTTGAAAGAGGCCTTCAAGAAATGGACAGAGAGGCTGAAAGGGTGGAAGGGGAACTCAAACAAATGGCAGGAGGAAGACAAGAAAGAACTGGAAGCCTGGAAAGGAGGGAAGCTACCGAGGAAGGTCTGGAAAGGAGATCACTGGAAGAGGGTCACTTGAACAGGCTGGAAATAGTAGAAAGGAGACTGGAATTGGTGGAGGATGGACTGGAAAGGGTAGAGAGTGAACTGGAAAGAGCAGGGGCGATGAAGGGTGAAATGGAAGGGGTCGAGGGTGAGTTGGAACGAGTAAAAGTGATCGAAGGTGAAGGGGAAAGAGATGAGAGTGTCTTGGATCGCGTGAAAACGGTAGAAGATGATCTGGAGCAAGTGAAGGGAGAACTGGAGCGAGTGGAAGGTGGACTGGGGCGAGTAGAGGGTGGACTGCAGCAGGTGGAGCAGCGTGTGGAGTCTCTGGAAGCTAATGTGGATCCTGTGCCACTCCTGGATTTCCGACTGAGTTCCGTTGAGGGGCTGCAGCGAAACCTGACGAGACTTCTGGATCATACAAACAGAGGTCAGAGATAAAGGTCCGCATTCTCGTCAGTTAATGAAGCTCCCTAACACCTCTTCCTGAGCGATTTATTTTTGGATATGGCTGGTTACTATCCCTTTACACGTTATCTGTGCAGAGTTTGACGATGTTGGAAGGATTTATGCGGCACAGAAGAGGACAGTAAGGTGTAATAAACAAACTAAATCGCTCAGGAAAAGGTGCTTAGGGGGCTTCCTGGACCGACAAAAGTACGGGACAAGATCATGTTTTCTTTGACTATTTAACTTACTTATAGGTGGTGGAGAAAGACGCCTTCACGCAGTGGCACCGATATAGCTGTAACTCCACTGCCCGGGTATGTAAACGTCCCTCAGCATCCCTCTCTCTCTCTCTCTCTCTCTCTCTCTCTCTCTCTCTCTCTCTCTCTCTCTCTCTCTCAAGTCAAGTGGGTGGTGGACTGCAGAAGGGACATTTCAGCCTCCAGTCCTCCTGGTGTACGTTCAGAAGAGATTTTAAGACTAGACTTTATCTCACCACACACTTTGATACCGCAAAATTAATACCAGACCATTTCATACCACAGACTTTAACACCAGACCATTTCATACTACAGACTTTGATACCAGACTATTTCATACTATGGTCTTTAATACCAAACCATTTCATTCTAGAGTTTAATACCAGACCATTTCATATTATAGCATTTAATACCAGGCCGCATCATACCATAGACTTTAATACCAGATCACTTCATACCACAGACCCCTTTTCAGACTAAGCTATTTCATGGGAGACTTTTTTTCGGACCAGAGACCGTTTCATATTTACATACTTATTTTTTCCTAAACATGACAGATCCCTAACCCCTTCCAGCTCAGTTAATGGCCAAGCTTAGTTAGACTGGAGGGGGGATTTGTCTAGTAACCAAGGAGAATCAAACTTACGTGGAAATTCATGCAACCACCATTTATTATTCAGGGTGTGTGAGTGGTCCAGTCCCGTCAGCTGAGAACAACCCAACAATAGGCGTTTTCAGAGTAAATTTATGTCAGTTCCTTTTATCCCTGACAATGATTAGGTGGATGTGCAGTGCGTCCTTGAATGCGAGGCCTGGGAGGGGGGCTAGGTTTACGATTGAAGAGTTGAGAGAAAGAATGGGACTGGAGTGTATTGGTGCTGCGATGGAGGCGTAGACTGAGATGGATTGAAGATTTGAGAGGAAGGATGGGACTGGAGTGTATTGGTGTTGTGATGAGGAGGGGTAGATTGAGATGGATTGAAGAGTTGAGAGATAGGATGGGACTGGAGTGTATTGGTGTTGTGATGAGGAGGGGTAGATTGAGATGGATTGAAGAGTTGAGAGATAGGATGGGACTGGAGTATTGATGTTGTGATGAGTGGGTAGGCTGAGATAGTTTGGGCATGTGGAGAGGATGGAGAATGACAGTTGGGTGCAGAAAGTGAGAAGTGTGAACGTCAGGGGTAAAGTTGCGAGAGGCAGACCGAAAAACACCTGGTACGAGGCTATAGAATGTGATCTCAGTGATAAGGGACTGAATAGGGAGGCTGCCGAAGATAGAGGAGCGCAATGCCTTTATAAACGAACAAACGAAAATGCTTCACAGATGACCCTTTAACCGTGAACCCTCTGTGTTTTGACGTCATGCATCAGTAGTAAATAACAACAACAGCTTTTCCTATTGTGGTATCCGGCTGTCTTGGTAATTTCTGTGTTTACTAAGACGTTTCATTAGGCTGGTGTCTTTTATATTTACTTCCGCTGACCAAGTTGGACGGTGTGTGTGTGTGTGTGTGTGGAGAGAGAGAGAGAGAGAGAGAGAGAGAGAGAGAGAGAGAACAAGAATAATTTTCCCATAATAATATCCAGTATAATTGGGCTTTGTCTCCTAGTAATTGCTTTGTGCCCTTCACCGCGTCACACACTTGGCCTTTTTATTTTTACCATTTCCAAAAGCAGAATATAAGATTGTTTAGTTTTTTAATTTGTTTTTCGGAGTGGAGATATTAGATACAGCCTTCATTATGTCCTTGATTTTAATGACACACACACACACACACACACACAAAGAGAGAGAGAGAGAGAGAGAGAGAGAGAGAGAGAGAGATACAGTTATAAGAGTCGTACCTAATGATGTTGGAATAACGGACGCTATTATGTACAATATGGAGTTAAGGCCATTCTCTCTCTCTCTCTCTCTCTCTCTCTCTCTCTCTCTCTCTCTCTCTCGTGTACGCGTCACGTACTTGTCAACTCATGAGTAATTATGACCTCGTGTTTATATAAGTGTGTGTGTGTGTGTGTGTGTGTGTGTGTGTGTGTGTGTGTGTGTGTGTGTGTGTGTGTGCATTGTGTACGCGTCACGTACTTGTCAGCGCATTAGCAAGGTGTGTACCCATGTTTGTGTGTGTCTGTGTGTGTGTGTGTGTGTGTGTGTGTGTGTGTGTGTGGTCAAAACACCTTCAGAAACACCAGCCTAACCACAATACACAATATATCCTACAATATTTATTTCTTTTGTCGCCTAAACACAATGCTGGAGATTGTCTTGTACTTCAACCTACCTATTTCTTCACTTGAATAATTTTTAAAAGAGTAACGCGAAGATTGTGATTGGTGGAGGGGCGTACCAT
>NC_136973.1:3325000-3332500 GCF_032717465.1 Coenobita brevimanus | reverse complement strand
AGGTGTGACGAGGTGATGTGTAGTGTCATGAGGTGGTATGAGGTGTGGTGTGGTAGTGTGAAGAGAGGTATGGTGGTGTGAGGTGTGTTTAGATGTGATGAGGTGTAGTGAAGTGGTGAGGTAGGATCTGCAGTGAAGTATTTATCTAAATGTGTGTCCATTAGGCTAATCTGTGAGGTAGAATGAGGTGGGGAATAAAAATGAATGGTGAGATGTGATGAGCTGCAGTGAGTATGTGGAGGCTGTAATGAGGTGACACTTTTTTTCCTTTTTCTTTTTTTTCCTTTTTTTTTAAGTGAGAGAGGTTAGTTTGCGGGGTGTAACGATGAGCGAGTGATGGAGCGGAATTAACTGGATACGTGACGAAGCAGGTAAGTGAGGCAGGTGTGTGGGGTGAGGTAGGTGTGTGGGGTGAAGTAGGTGTGTTGTGGGATGCGAGGATGTTCTGTGAGGCAGGTGTGTGGCTGGTGTCTGAGTTGAGGAAGGAGTGTTATAGGAGGCAGGTATGGGAAGTAAGTTTGTTGTGTGAGGCAGGTGTGTTGTTTGAAGCAGGAGTGTTGTGGGAGACAGGTGTGTGGCAGGTTTGTATGTAGGGCAGGTGGGTGAGGCAGGTGCTTAGAGACAGGTGTTTCCAGGCAGGTGTGTGTGTGAGAGAGATGAGTAAGGCAGTATGGGTAAGGTTGGCATGTTGTGAGAAGCGCTTTTTGTGTGAGGCCGCTTGGTAAGGCAGTTAAGTGAGGCAGGTTTGGGGTGAAGTGGGAAGGGGAGGCAGAAAGGGGAGGCGGGTGTTGAGTGAGGCAGATGGGTGAGGCAGGTTTGGGGTGAGGTGGGAAGGGAAGGCAGAAAGGGGAGGCAGGTGTTGAGGTGAAGTAGGAAGGGGAGGCAGAAAGGGGAGGCGGGTGTTGAGTGAGGCAGATGGGTGAGGCAGTTAAGTGAGGCAGGTTTGGGGTGAGGTGGGAAGGGAAGGCAGAAAGGGGAGGCAGGTGTTGAGTGAGGCAGATGGGTGAGGCAGTTAAGTGAGGTAGGTCTGGGGTGAGGTGGGAAGGGAAAGCAGAAAGGGGAGGCAGGTGTTGAGTGAGGCAGATGGGTGAGGCAGGAGAGAGAGAAGCTAACACAGGCCAATCCAGGGAAACCCCCTCTTCCTCTTACGGTCCTCACCCAACCAATCGTTTTTTTATTTTTTGTTTCTCTTCCCCTGGAGACTCCTTAATCATGCACCATTCTTTTTTTTTTCTTTTTTTCTTTCCTTTTTTTTAGTTTCGGTCATGCAATCACTTTATTTTCCCAGGAACCCTTAGTCACGCAGTCTTCCTTATTTCACAACTTCAGGGTTTTGTTCCCGTGGGTTAGTTTCCCAAGCGAAGGATGAAAATTAAAATGGAGAATGAGACACAGACGAGAAGAGTGTGAGGGAGGTAGAAGGGGATGGGGAGGGGTAGACTGAGGATGAGATGGGGGAATGGAGCGGAGAGATATATGGGTAAGGTGGAAGGGGAGAGGGGAGGGGAAGACTGAGGATGATATGGAGGAATGGAGAGATATATGAGAGGTGAAAGGGGAGAGGGGGAAGAGGAGACGAGGATGAGATGAAGGGATAGAGCGTAGAGATATATGAGTGAGGTGGAAGGGGAGAGGGGGAGGGGGAGCCCGAGGATGAGATTGAGGGTGTGTATGAGTTGGAGGGAGGGCAGACTGTCATGCGCCGTCTTTTACTGATACTCGGTCATGCACTGATTCACCACGAGTATTTTCAAACATGCATTCTTTCTTTGATTCTTCGGTCATGCATTCTTTCTTTCCCTGATTATACTAACCTGTCATGCACTGGTAGCCTTCACAGGGACCTCAGTCATGCATTCATCTTTTATACCAATGCTGTGACTCATGTGCTTCCCTTTTAGTCCCTGTCATGCACCCTTTCCTTCACTGTAATATTCATGCATTCGTATTCTTCACGTGGATCTCAGTCGTGCACCCTTCATCACTAGAACCCCTTATGCTTTCAGTCTGTTATGCACTTTTTCACTCTATTCTTCAGTCATGCACTTCTCAAGGGTCAGTCGTGCACTCTTTCTTCATAGAGGTCTTTGTCATTCACTCTTCACTCTTACTGGGGTCTTTTCTTAACCCTCTTCCTTCCTTCACACGGGTCTTTGAAACTCTAATTCAGTGACCCTTTTTTTTTTTTAATTTAATTCCTACTTCCTTCAGACGATTTTATTCAGCTTAGGAGGCTTTTCGAAGGGCTGGTTAGAGAGAGAGAGAGAGAGGGAATGGAGGAGGAGTAGGGGGGAGAGAGAGGGTGAACAGAAGTAGGAAGAGTCGGGGTCATGGTGGGGTGAGAGAGAGAGAGAGAGAGAGAGAGAGAGAGAGAGAGAAAATGGGGGAGGAGGAGGGGGAGAGAGAGGGTGAACAGAAGTAGGAAGAGTCGGGGTCATGGTGGAGTGAGAAAGAGAGAGAGAGAGAGAGAGAGACTACCCTAACCCCTTCACTACAAAAGACCTAATTCTTGCAACCTTCAAATGATTTTTCTCAGATTAGAAGAGATAGAGGCAGGGAGAAAGGAAGAGGGGAGAGGTAGGAAAATGGGAGAGAGAGAACCGTATCGTATCGTGTATCTTATCATTTCATATCGTATCGTATCGTTTCCTCGCTGCTCGATCTCTGGCAGCCTCCCAATTCCGTATCCCTGAGATAACACTCTATGACGTCGCCTCAGAGAACGCAGAAGCAAGAGGGAAAAAAGAATTAAAACTCTTTACCCTCGCTTACCTTCACATTCCTTTTTTTTTTTTTTAATTACTTTTCCTCCTTGATAACGCCATCGTAATATCAGTTTATCTATCTGTCTATCTATCTGTCCATCTGTCTGTCTATCTGTCTGTCCTATATCTATAAATTTGTCTAGCTATCCATCTGTCTGTCTGTCTGTCTACTGTCTGTCTGTTCTGTATGTCTGTCCATCTATCTGTCTGTTCGTCTGTCCTGTATCTATCCATCTATCTATCCACCTATCTATCCACATCTATCTATATGTATAAAAAGAAGGATGGATATGCACCTATTTCCGAATTTATTGTCTTAGCTCTCCACTTCTGTATATATGTATGATTATATTTACCGGTATGTATATATGGCTGGATAGGTGCAGGTATGTATTATTAATGAGCTGATTTCTTCCTTTATTTTCAGAGTTATCATCGCCTCTCACCGCTTCGGAAAGACCAATCAAGTAATCAGTAATTCTCAGGTATATTGATTAGAAGGTGCATGATGGGAGATGTGTAGGGTATATTCCATCTATCTGTCTATTGCCAGACGCCTTAATCCCGTAAGGGGTGGCCACAAACAAATCGCCTCCCTGTCGCCCTGTCCCCCGCCATTTCACATCAAGCAGTCAATAATTCTCAGGTAGATTGATTATAATGTGTATGATGAGAAATGTGTAGTGTATATTCCATCTATCTATCTATTGCCAGACGCCTTAATCCCGTAAGGGGGTGGCCACAAACAAATCGCCTCCCTGTCGCCCTGTCCCCCGTCATTTCACTACCCTGCTCCCTGCTCACACACCCCTCTCTCATATACCTCTCCACTCCATCCCTGCACCTCATCCTTGGCCTCCCCCTCAAGTCCATATATGTTCGCAATGAGGTGTCTTTTACTATATATAATCAGTATATGTGTTTGTTTAGCCTATTTGTGTACAGTGTGTTTGTAATTCACACTTCTAGATATTTCTGTTAATGTTGTTTGTGTAGAATTAGCTACATTGATAAGGAGCTCACTTAACTACTAACATTTTTCTAACATTAGCATTATTCTCAAACCTCATCTACTGTAGTTTGAATTTCTAACCTTCAAGCTGTTCAAGTTGTTTTTATGTTGAGTGTATGTAAGTGCGTAAGGGATCTTTGTACGCGGCATGTGTTAGAGGTGCAATGATGCGTAGTAATGAGACGTGGGCAGTAAAGGAAGAGGGTCGTAGGCTCAAACGTGCAGAAGAGACAGTGATGAAAAGAGAGAGAGAGAGAGAAATAGGAAATTAAAGAGAGGGAGAGAAAAAATAGGAAAATAGAGGTAGGGAGAGATAATAGGAAAATAGAGGGAGAGAGAAAATAGGAAAATAAAGAGAGGGAGAGAGAAAATGGGCAAATAAAGAGAGGGAGAGAGAAAATAGGAAAATAAAGAGAGGGAGAGAAAATAGGAAGAAAGGTAAAGAAAGGAAGATACAGTAGAGAGTGAGAAGGGTGTGTGTGTGTGTGTGTGTGTGTGTGTGTGTGTGTGTGTGTGTGTGTGTGTGTGTGTGTGTGAGAGAGAGAGAGAGAGAGGGTGAAGAGGGGCAGCAGGAATCGGGGTCATGGTGGAGAAAGAGAGAGAAAGAGAAAGAGAGAGAGAGAGAGGGGGAGCTTGGAGGGGAAATGTGGGAGTGTAGAGGAGGGGAGGGGAACAAGAAGAGAAGTGGAGGGGGTTAGAGAGGAAGGTGGAGAAAAGGGGTTGTGAGAAAAAGAAGAGGAGGGAGGGTGCCCGGAGGTGAAGGAGAAAGGAGGGAGAGGGAGGAGGAGGAGGAGGAGAGAAGAAGGAAGACGGGGAGGAACAAGAGCTGGAGAATGGGGAGGAAAGAAGAGGGGTATGTGGGAGTGTGAGAGAGGGGAGGGGAAGGAAGAGAAGAGGAGGAGGAGGATTGGGGAGGCGGATGAGGGAGTCTGGGGGAGGGGAAGGAGGAGGGGGATATTGGAGTGTAGGGAAGCAGAGTGAGAGAAAGGGGAGGATAGTGGGGGAGGGGAGAAGAGGAATATAGGGATGTGAGAGTGTGGAGAAGGCAGAGGGAGGGAGGGAGGTGTGGGAGTGTGGGGGAGGGGTAGTGGAGATAAATGCAAGGGAAGGGGAGGGGGTCAAGTGGAGGCGAGGGGAAGGAAGAGGGGGAGGGGGGATGTAGGGGTGTTGGGGATGGGAGGGGGGAGGAAAGAGGGGGTGAATGTGAGGAAGGGGAGAGGAGATGGAGTGAGTGGGGCGGGAAAGTGTGGGGAACGGTAGGGGAAAGGAGACGGAGAGAGGGACGTAGAAGTGAGGGAGGGGAGAAAAACAGGGAGGGGGAGGAGGAATGGTGTATGAGTGTGGGGAAGGGGAGGAGCAAAAGGAGGGGGAGGTGTGGGAGGGTGGGGGAGGGGGTAAGATTGGAGTGGGAGGTGGGAGAGGGGGTAAGTTTGGAGTAGGAGGGTGGGGGAGGGGGTAAGATTTGAGGGGGAGGTGTGGGAGGGGGTAAGATTTGAGGGGGGAGGTGTAGGAGGGTGGGGGAGGGGGTAAGATTGGAGGGGGAGATGTGGAAGGGTGGGGGAGGGGGTAAGATTGGAGGGGGAGATGTGGAAGAGTGGGGGAGGGGGGTAAGATTGGAGGGGGAGGTAGGGGAAGGTGGGGGAGGGGAGGAAGGCAGAATGGGGTGGGGGTACCGGGGAAATCCAGGTAAACATGTCCGCTGTTTTGACCTTGAGGTAGGGCACGACACCCACCTAAGGCACGTAGGCACGGCAGGCACGGACAAGCAAGCACGGTAGACACGGGAAAACAAGCACGGCAGCACACACAGGGCAGGGCAGGGCAGGACAATATAGAAAAAGCTGGCACGGTTAGGTAAAGCAACCGGGGAAGGGCAGGGCAGGGCAGGGCAGGACAGAGGACTGGATAAGGCAGGACAGGGCAGGGCAGAGGAGAGCTGGGTAGATTAAGGTAGAGCAGGGCAAGGCAGGGCAGGGCAGGGGAAGACAAAACAGGAGACAAATGAATAAGGTAGTGACAGGCAATGAGGAGGTGAGAGAGAGAGAGAGAGAGAGAGAGAGAGAGAGAGAGAGATATGAAGGAAGGGGGGAGGCAGGCACGCAGAGAACAAGATGGACAAACCAGTGAGTTGAAGGCTGACAGGTTGGAAGAAGAGAGAGAGAGGAGGGAAGGAAGAAGGGAAGGAGGAAGGAGAGAGGAGAGGAGGGATGGAGAGAGGAGGGAAAGAGGGAGGCTGACAAGGGAGAAAAATTACATGGAAATAAAGAAGGAGAGATGCTGGTAGTGGAGAGGAGAGGGAGGGAGGGAGCAATGCAGGCAGGGAGACAACGAGGGAGGGAGGGAGGGAGCAATGCAGGCAGGGAGACAACGAGGGAGGGAGGGAGAGAGAAATGCAGGGAGGGAGGAAGACAAAAAGGGAGGAAGGGATGTGGGTGGGTAGGTGAGAAAAGGAGGTAGGGGGGTGGAAGGAAACCAGGCAGGAAGATGAAATGGTGAGGAAGAGAGGGAGGGAGGGAGGAGAGAGGGAGGAATCCAGGCAGGGAGGTACAGAATATTACAAAGGGGTACAAAGGTAGACAGACAGCAACAGATCTAATAGTAGTTTTCAGGCTGTTAAAGTGAGAGAGAGAGAGAGAGAGAGAGAGAGAGAGAGAATGCGAGGTGGGAGGATGGTAAGCAGGTAGGTGTCTAGGTATGAGAGAGAGAGAGAGAGAGAGAGAGAGAGAAAGTAGGAACGAGAAAAGAAAGATGATGCAAGAAAATGAGGTAGGGAGAAGAAAAGAGGGAGAGGGCAAAGGTGTAAGGTGGTAGGGAGAGAGGGGGGGGGAAAGGGAGGAAGGAGGAAGGGGAAGAAGGAAGGGGGAGGCAGAAAAGAAAAAAAAGGAGGGAAGAAGAGAGGGAGGGAGAGAAGTAGGAAATAAATAACGAAGGAGGGAGGGAGAAGGGAGTGAAGTAGGAAGAAAAAATAGGGAGGGAGGGAGGGAGGAGTGATCGAGTAAGGGAGGGAGGGAGGGAGGGAGGGAAGCAGGGAGGAGCAAAGATGAGGAAGGGAGGGAGGAGGATTGAGGTGAGAGAGGAAGATGAGTTGGTATAGGAGCTGGAGGGAAAAGAGAGAGAGAGAGAGAGAGAGAGAGAGAGACGTTCCCTCTAAAGACGAAACGGTGGGAAGCAGAATGGGAATGCAGGCGTTCTCTCTCTCTCTCTCTCTCTCTCTCTGTACCGAAAAGCATATGGAAGAATTATTAACACCCACTTTGAATACCTGCCTCGGTTTGGATGTTATGACAATACTGTAGACACCTTTACTAGCCACACCCAGCCCAACTCACCTCGAGAGGTGTCGTTTGCCTTTAGACACACACACACACACACACACACACACACACACACACACACACACACACACACACACACACACACACACACACACACAGGGACATACGCTGGGTTTGTCCGCCCCTGTGAGTTCGGCAAAAAAGAAACGAGGAAGCACTCAGAGAGCGAGAGCTTCCGCCAGCACTAACAAATTCATTATTTTCTGCTGTTATTCCTCTTCTCTACATTCAAACATTTTTACTGTTATAGTTAATTCTGGGGTCTTAGTCTGCCTTGTTACAGTCTTACAGAGCGCATACCTCCGCCAGTGCCAAAATAATAATTATTTTTTTCTGAATCTGGACCCGGATCCACCTCACAATGTAATCAACTCTTCTTTGACCCCTT
>NC_136973.1:3207500-3317500 GCF_032717465.1 Coenobita brevimanus | reverse complement strand
AGGTGCATGTGGAGCTGGTGGAAGGTAAAATACGGGATGGAAGATGTGGAAGGAGGGGAAAGAAAGGAGGGAATGATAGATAAGTGTGTGGAGGTGAGTGTGTGGATTGGAGGAGAGAGAGAGAGAGAGAGAGAGAGAGAGAGAGAGAGAGAGAGAGAGAGGTGAGGAAAGGTAGGAGAGGGGGGGAGGGAGAGGTGGAAGTAGGTGAGTTGGGGTGAGGACGTGGAAGGGAGGAAGAGAGAGAGTAGGGAGGGGGAGAGAAGGTAGGAGGGGGGAGGGAGGGGGGAGAGAAGATTGGGTGGGGTGAGGGAGGGGGTGAATTAGAGGGCATTGGGGTCGGAGGTGGGGGGGGGCCTCCACCTCTCACCACATCACGGTTTGGTAAGTAGTGGAATTTTCCTGAAGTGCTAGAGAGAGAGAGAGAGAGAGAGAGAGAGACGAGGGGGGGGTAGGGTGGAGTACGATGTGAAGGAAGTTGAAAAGTGGGAAAATAATGTGTGTGTGTGTGTGTGTGTGTGTGTGTGTGTGTGTGTGTGTGTGTGTGTGTGAGAGAGAGAGAGAGAGAGAATTGAAAGACAGGCAGACAGACAAAGAGAGGATGTGGCGTATCTCAAAAAAAGCAAAAAGAAAGAAAAAGAAAAACAATGCCTTCCCGCCAGTAATGAGACTAAAAAAAAATCGTGATAAGGGATTAAAATGTTTGTTATACGATATGTTTTTATTATTATTATTATTATTATTATTATTATTATTATTACTACTACTACTACTACTACTACTACTATTATTATTATTATTATTATTATTATTATTTTATTTTGCTGACAAATTATTTTATTCAATTTTCCTGATGGTCTCTAATAGTGAGATTAATTAGAGAGAGAGAGACGGACAGACAGAGACAGACAGACAGACAGACAGACAGAGAAAGGTATGTCATAGAATTAAGACAGATTAGAATATAGATAGATAGATAGATAGACGGATAGATAGATGGGCAGACATAGATAGATTGATAAAGAGAGTGTGAAGGTATGTGGTAGAAATAGACAATAAAAGATAGACAGAGAGATAGATAGATGGACAGGTATATAGATAGATAGACAGACAGACGGATTGAGTCATTGATGTAAACTGTTTCCTTTCTTATATACTTCCATGCAAACACGTACACCATGGTAAACACACACACACACACACACACACACACACACACACACACACACAATAGGCCTGAAGTATATTCCAGTCACACACACACACACACACACACACACACACACACACACACACACACACACACACACACACACACACACACACACAGTAGGCCTGAAGTATATTCCAGTCACACACACACACACACACACACAGTAGGCCTGAAGTATATTCCAGTCACACACACACACACACACACACACACACACACAGTAGGCCTGAAGTATATTCGTCACACACACACACACACACACACACACACACACACACACACACACACACTGATAAATCTAGTGTATTCGACTACCTCTCTCTCTCTCTCTCTCTCTCTCTCTCTCTCTCTCACACACACACACACACACACACACACACACACACACACTGATAAATCTACAGTAGGCCTAAGTGTATTCGACTACCTATCTCTCTCTCTCTCTCTCTCTCTCTCTCTCTCTCTCTCAAGTAAGAGGTACACTGATATCGGTGACTTATCATCTTACACAACGATCCATTTACACAACTAATCACTGCGGATAAAATCAACCCAAATTATTTTTTTAAAAGTTGTAATTTGATGTTAGGATATATTTTAAAACCATGAAATTGAAAAAAAAAAAAAAAGTTCAGGAATGTTATTATTTAAATCTTCAAAATTTATGAATGTGGTCACGTCATTGGATTCATGTTTTTGTCTTCCTTGTCATTTTCTGTTTTTCTTTTTCTTTTTTTCTTTTTAATGTGACTGTCTGTGCAATCTGAGTTAGTATTGCAACATGTATTGGAGAACAGTGAATGGCAGTAGGTAGACTAAATCGCCAAGGAAAAGGCACAAAGAAAGGCTCCCAAGAGTGTTTACATCATGTCCCCACTGACTGAAGAGTGGATAAGTAAGAAAGACATAATTTTCTCGTTGCTGTTTTGGTAACGTTAGGATTCTGTGTTTTGGCAATTCATATAACGACTTGACCATCCAGAACAAAGTAGTATCGTAAGTACTGTATTATCGTAAGTATTATTTGCGAGGAAGTGGTAATGGATGTTGCCACGAGACTCACCGACACGAGGCACGGTTTCCCGGCTGAAATGTCACGTGGGTCGCTGTCACACTTCGTCATCTCTACCTCTCCTTCACCTGGGTACAAAGTCCATCACCAGGGAAGTGTAGAATAACTTTTTGGAGACCTTTGGCTCTTTCTTTATTGCAGCAGAAAGTATTTGAAGTTCACCGTACTTTACTATACCCTACATAGCAGCCACTGGGGTGAGAGGACAAGGTGATAAGCATCGTAGATACTGTTACATAGCGGCCCAGTCAGGGGGGAGGACTGGCTAAGCACTCACCTAGACAGAAGATGGGAATACCATACGTGGAGAGATGAGATGGAATAGTGAGTACAGGCAGAGTTGGGCTGGGATGAAGAAGGGGTGAAATGATATGGGCAAGCCGAGCCTTCGGCTCTCTGTCTGAAGGTCAGAACTTGTTCTCAGCCACCTTTGCCGAAATCTGTAGTCGGCAGTAGCTCATTTGTTCCGTGATATTATTCAGGCGTCAGGTTCTCCCTTTCCCCTACCTTCCTTTCTGTAGCTAAAAGATAAACGCTGCTGAAGCATCATCATCAAAACCAATTTCCCACAATTTCTTCTGTCAGTTGTGTCCAGTGAAATGACCAGTACGTTTATATGGTCATCCAAGCCTATAAAATTCTCTCCCTCATCCCACCTACTGTTACCATGCAGGATCCACACTTAGCTCCCATTTGAGTGAGAAGTGGCGGGAATGGGAGCGAAGTAAAGAGGTGCTGTAGCAAGCATTATGGGTGGATAACAGCGAGAATAGGGTAGGGTGAGGGTGGAATGAAGAGTGCAAAAGAGCAGTACAAATTGTCTTCAGCAACCTTCCTCTAAGCTCATTGATTGTTGCCAAGCGTTATGTGAGCGCGCGCGCGCGCGTGTGCTTGCTCGTGCGCGTGTGTGTGTGTGTGTGTGTGTGTGTGTGTGTGTGTGTGTGAAATACTTTCCTACCCGGTAATGAACCAAAGCATAAAAAAAAAAATCTATAATCCAAATCTATGAGAAGCATGAAGGGGGACGTGCTGAAGATATATATATATATATATATATATATATATATATATATATATATATATATATATATATATATGTATATATATATATATATATATATATATATATATATATATATATATATATATATATATATATATATATATTTACGTCATCAACAGGGGAAGCCAAATACAGTATAATGCTTACCTGTGTCACTGCCTCACTCCCTCAACTCACTAAATTACTGTTCTTTCATGAAGACTGGGGTCTCGGCCTTATGGGAGGAGTTTTAGGAAAAGGAACTTTTGCACAATGGTGCACAGTGAACATGTTTCAGGCAGGGTGGGACCCCTGAGGGTTGACCCCCACGGAGGAGGCGGCCCCCGGTGGTCTCGGCAAAAATCGTCATGCACGGCCAAAGTTTTTAACGGAAGAACATGAAATTTTGCTTGTTGATAGATGTTCACCCGGGTCACGTTTTGGGAAGGGTGGAACCAACCAGGGTCGCCCCTCACTGGGAAGGGAGTGTCTCTCGGGGTCCTGGCAGACCTAGAAACACGACATTTTGCCTGTTGCAAGGCGTTTACCCTGGACACGTTTTAGGCAGGGCGGGGCCTACGATAACCCCTACAGGTGGGGGAGACAACGCCACAGTTTTTACCCAAGAACATGAAATTTTGAACTACGGATCTTTACTGTAGCCACTTTTTCGGCAGGGCCACCCCCCGCCACGGGGAGGAGGGGGGTCCTCAGGGGTCCTGGCTAAAACCTTTTGTGTACGGTCATGGCTTAAACCTAGGCCTGAAATTAACTGCAAAAGGATGAGAATCTGGGCCAGGTTAAGGTGCAAAGAGTAGCAGTAGATTAACACTGGGATATAATGATAGTCACGAAGAAGTGCTTTGGAAAGAATGAAGAATAATATTTTCTTTTTCTGCCACTGACCTACATGAAATGAGCTGCAAACGACGAAAATTGGGCCAAGTTTGGGTGAAAAGAGTATAGGCAGGGGAGAGGTGTGGGTAATGGGGGTTTTGAAGTGAGGAGACAAAGGTAGGGAAATCCCGTGTGTTGCTTGAGTGTCCGGCAGGCAGTGACGATACTGAAATATACTTTTAAGAGAAGAACGAGACCGAGACAAGGGGAGAAATAAGTTCGTAAATATAAATGCAATATATTCATCCATAGTTGTTAGGTTAGATAAAAAGAAAAAAAGAAACAGCCTTGATATCCATACTCCTGGTTTTATAAGAGGTATGGTAGGCTTATGTAACAATGAGGATAAAAATCAATTATTCAAGTGTCAGCAGTGCAGTGTGTATGGAGGTAAGATCCTAAGTAAAATTGTTGGGGAGGGTTAGGATGTGTACCGTATCTGCTGTATGTGTAACCAAGATCATATTCATTTATGAGTACTGAGTTTTACGAATCACAGCTGGTCGTTCTTTGCAATAATGCATTAGTTAATCTTCGCTAATACTGTTCTCCAGGTAGGAAACAAATACAGGTATATGAATTTACTCATACGTCTGACAGTGTAAATGAACGCCCAGGGGCCCCGTAGGAGCCAAGGGGTGCATGAGTTTTCATTTTAGTGACGCTTGATTTTATTGATTTGACTCTTAAGGAAAGTAATGCGGTAATTTCTGTGATGATCCTGTAGTAAATATACTGTATTGTCGATCTACATACGCATAACTGCAGTATACACAAGTAACTTCTGACGAAGTAACTATATCTATACTTGCTGAAGAAGTGTGGCTAGCCCCTCCACCTTCTTTTGTTGTGTATGGACTTTGTGCACTTTTACAACTATGATTTTAATATTTCAATCCATCAGTAATTTTCTGGAGTAAGAGAACATGGGCAGCAGCGGCAGCATCAGGCAGCAGATGACTAGTAAACTCGTCTCAGGAGCCGCGACGTAACGCCAAGTAACGCCAGTCTCATTGCAGACGTCGGAAGTGAAGTGTGTGCTCCAGTGAACCACCATCAGGGCCAACATGCCGCGGGACAAGGCAGCAGAACAGCTCAATGACTTCAAGAAATCAGTGACGGTGAGTTGGGAAGACAGTTTTGTATGAATAGAAGAAAAAGATACTAATTTACAGGTAGGGCCATTTAGACTAGAACTGATTGATTATAAATACCCAGACTGTGCTGGCGAGTTGCTTGTATTTTGACAGATATATTAAGCACGAATGAAGTAGAACTGTGTCTTTAGAAGGAATGAGGGGTGAGAGGTGGTTGGAATGGGGTTACAGGGTACAGTTGGTGAGAGGAGGGAATAGGTATGGGATAGGGGGAGGGTGAAGGTGCGACGTGGAGTTGCAAGACGGGTAGTAACTGCATTAATTTGTGATGCTTATCGTCCTCCCCAGCCCATCTAAGGTCGGGTTGGTGCATTTAATATTTCAGGAATGCGTAAAATACTAGTGGATGAGTCTAATCGATCACATTTATATACCACATCCAACCACCGGCTCCATACCACACCCCACACAACCACAATACCACACAACCACACTGTACCTCACCCACAGCAGCCTTCTCTCTCTCTCTCTCTCTCTCTCTCTCTCTCTCTCTCTCTCTCTCTCATATTACTACCTGCAGACGGTTCTCTCTCTCTCTCTCTCTCTCTCTCTCTCTCTCTCTCTCTCTCTCTCTCATATTACTACCTGCAGACGGTTCTCTCTCTCTCTCTCTCTCTCTCTCTCTCTCTCTCTCTCTCTCTCTCTCTCATTTTTTTGCTACCTTGAGATGTTTCTCTCTCTCTCTCTCTCTCTCTCTCTCTCTCTCTCTCTCTCTCTCTCTCATATTATTGCTACCTTCAAATGATTCACTCCACCCCCCTCTCTCTCTCTCTCTCTCTCTGTCTCTCTCTCTCTCTCATATTACTGCTACCTTCAGATGATTCTCTCTCTCTCTCTCTCTCTCTCTCTCTCTCTCTCTCTCTCTCTCATATTATTACTATCTTCAGACGATCTCTCTCTCTCTCTCTCATATTATTACTATCTTCAGACGATCTCTCTCTCTCTCTCTCTCATATTATTACTATCTTCAGACGATCTCTCTCTCTCTCTCTCTCTCTCTCTCTCTCTCTCTCTCTCTCTCTCTCTCTCTCTCTCTCTCTCAGTCCAGCCATGAGAGTATGTGATCATGCATGGCTACTCTCTTGAATCAATATGAATCCATGCTTGGCCATTGAGTCACCAGTATGATTCGTATTTCTTTTCATTAATATAAGAACGTACCAGCATCCTTTTCACCCCATATCACACCCGATCACTACGAGGCTTCCTTCCTTTGTTGAATAAAATCGTCTTCCACAAGCCAGTAGAAGAAAGCAAAATAAAGCAGGACCATCATCGTGCTACAGAGGTTATTATAATTTTCTGCTGAATTGGCATTAATACTTGGAAGATTTGAGAAGTTCATAAGCTAAATAAAATAGCCTGTAACCCTGTTAGCCAGAGTAAAGTACTAAAATGCAGCACCATTCCTGAACAAGTCATTCAAAGATCGATTCAGTCCTTTGAGTACAGACGTACCGAAGCTGAACAAAATAATTTATATCAATTAATAATAAAAGCTAAAATGTGGTAGGTGGGGGCACTCGCCATCCACTCACTCGATATAGTGCTGCTCTCGGGTGTCTGCCCTTTATTCTCCTCCATCCTTCTTTCCTTCCATCCCCTTCTGTCTTTCTTTCCTTCATTCTTTCCTCGTCCTTCTGCCTACAGGTGACTTTACACTCCCTCTTCTGTCTTTCTTTCCTTCATTCTTTCCTGTTCCTTCTGCCTGTGGGTGACTCTACACTGAGTGACAAACCAAATGGTTTCCTGTACACCAGGAAACTATTTACTTCGTTGGGTGGTAACCATAACACCAAATTTTGGCACTTGGTGGTTTAGTGGGTAATTACGGTGCTCCAATCAGATTGAGCCGGTGAAGGTTTATATCCAAGGGGTGGTTGGGGTTTATTGCTCATGTATTGCCACTCAGGGATGAGTGAGGCTGGTCACTCTCATCTTAAATGTCAGGACCAACTGGCCTTGCCCCGGGTGCCTACACTCCTCATGGGGCAATGTAGGATTGGATGATGGAAGGATGAATAAAAGCTAAAGTGCAGCACCAGTCTGTATTGGGTAATGATGTGGTACCAATACTGAGCAATGCTTGCAAATTCTATTCATTCACAATGCCTCTTTGTTACAGGGAATTATCTTCTTGCCTACACTCAGGTACCATAATCCTAGAAGGGGTTGCTTTGAACAAATTGCCCTCACATTCCTCCTTCTCACACAGCTGTCATTCACATACTCCTCCTTATCAACTGTCCACCTCATCCTGTTTCTGTCTCCCCCTCTTCTCCACCACCTCCCTCACGTGCAGCTTACAGTACTTTCCTAGTCAGCCTTTTACTCCATTCACTCCATATGGCTAAACCATCTCAGGGTACTCCATACATTATACAGCATATCATCGTCAATGTTCATCAATATGTTCTTGAACTTCATCATTTGTCTGTCTGCCTCTTTGTGTAACTCAACATGCTCCTCTCTGAAAAAGCAATTTCACTCCTCATATTCTTGACTTATGACCTTCCAGCAGAGTCCAAGCTTCACATCCATGCTCACCTCCCTCTTCCTTGTCCTCGTAACTGTCATCAGTATATCAGCACCCATCCTTCTTTGCTCATCCAATATAATACTCTGTTGCAGCTATGTGACATCTGTAATGTATTTTTCCAGCATACCATTGAGTCAGTCAAATAGCTCTGTTGTGGAGGCCTTGGAGACACCTTGCAACTGAATCCAGTGTCAAAAAAATCTGTTAGAATTATGTTGAGACCTTGTTCAACTTAGTAATCAATTCATATTCTTGCTGGGACATTGCAGGCCTGATGTTAAAACTTTCCACAGTTTTATAGTTTGCATAAACATACAAATCCATTAAACTAGCATGTCACTATATGCAGTAATGTTGACTTGAACCATATTGTATCCTGCACGAGTCTAACTTCTTTGCTCCAGTGTCATATATTTAATTGTGATCAGGGTACCACCAGATGATTAGGGTATATTTGACTTAAGGAAGGACCTCTTAGTCATGAAGGGGTTAATAAAGGCTCTGTCTGGCCCATCAAGCTTTAAAAATCTGAGTGGAATTACCGTATATCACATGGAGAGAGTAAGAATAATATAAGAAGTAGGCTGTATGTCCTAGGGTTAAAAAGGGGTTTGGATGAACAGATTTTGTGACTTTGATTCTTGGCTTTCTCCATTCCCTTTATTTGGCTACTGATATTTCCCTGTACTTTGTAGTGTTGATTCTGATTGTTTTTTATGAAATATTGCGCTACAGTTGAGAATGATCTGTGCTTTGAAGTAGTTATACTGTATACTGTATTCTTGTACAGGTGGGGGAGCCCAACATCCTCTCATTTGTTCTATCTTCCAGTGACTCTGCACTAAATGACAAGCTACTTGGTCTCTTGTGGCCAGATTTTTTTTTTTTTTTTTTTTCATTTGATGGTAACCTTATAAACAAATGGATGTTTGGTGATATAATGGGTTGAGATGGTCCAGCTGGATGTGTCCTCATAAGAGTTTTATCTGAGGGGAGGTTGGGTGTATACTTCCATTATGCTGCTCAGGGATGAGGAACTGGTTGTTCTTGCCTTAAATATCTGGGCTAAGTAGCCTAGCCTTGGACCCCTAACCTCCTGATAGGGCATTGAATAATTGGATGATTGGTAGAAGGAATTGGTAGCAAAAGTAATCTAGAGCAATGTGATAGTAAGACCTGTTGTGAAAGCCTCAGATGTAGTATGTTTGTTTGTTCTGTATGTAAACTAGTCCTGGTAAAGAACACATTCTAGATGATGGTGGAAGAGATAGCCTGTGTTGAGAGCAGTGTGACTGGTTACTGCCAAGGTGCCTGCATGCCTTTCACTTGGCCTTTCACTGTCCCCCTTCCTCCCCCTTCCCCCATTGTCTGTATTTGGGGCACTGGTGGAGCCAGGCACAGTTCAGGTGGCCCACAATAGTATAGCAATTCTAATTCATGATAATAGCCGTTGGATGCTGTACCGTTTGTTGAATCGGTAATTAAGTCCGTAGCTGTTTACAGACGTTGTTACGGTACTTGAATTAATTACTATTCTTCACAGGATATTGCTCATGATTCTTGAAAAGTTGATTTTGAAATATAAAATTTAGTTTTTTGTTTCTTCATTATTTGAAGCCTTCTACTTGTGAAACTTGCGAGGAACTTGTTCCACTTAAAGTAACATTTTCCTTCACATATCCTAGACTTTACAATAGATCTGACTGCAATCCAGTTCAGGTACAGTATGTGTTGTGGATTGTGATATAAATATTAATGGTGCCGCTGATGAAAGCATAGAACTAATTTAAGAGTGTACTCCCCTACCACACTGTACTGAGCTGATATTAAGTAATCTCCTCTGTCAGAATCTGAATGGAATCAACTAGTGATTACCAGTACCAATATTAAAGCAGTATGTCCTCTGATCCATATGTTTTTGTCCTGTGATGTATTCTAATCATCATTTGATCACTTCTTGCTTGGATCAGTAGGAACTTTGTAACAGATTTTCATCTTGATCATTCCATTAGGTTTGTATGTAAGCTGGTGAACAGGCAGACAGAGATGAGAGAAATGTAACAAACTTTCACTTGAATTTAATCGCTTAATCTTTTGATGTAATAAGATCAACATTTTTTTTTCTTCTTCAATGATCTGGAAGTCAGATACACCAGAGGTGATTAAATAACCTCTGTACACCTTAGTTGACATAGGTGGTGACATGGATAAGGTATACAGCAGCACAATAAGTTCCTGTGAGATGTCAGGGATGTTTAAAAATATCAACAGTTTTCATATACCTGGTACTGTAATTTGAGTGAAACAGGTAAATCACGTCAATGGGTAACAATGGAGCTTTAATAAGCAGTCTTTTTGTAATTTACTGTCAGCATAATTATTGGAAAAACAGGGGAAAAACATAATGAGGACTTGCTGTATTTAAGAATGCAAGCACATATAGAAGGAGGTACTGTATCTTGTGGTAATGAGAGCAGTGATGGTTTCTTTTCTCAAGGTGACCTTTTTATTGCACTTCAAGTTTTTATTGCAATTTTATTATCTATGTGACCAGAGGTGGAGCCAGGAGGTTTGGGTAAATGTCAGTCATACTTAGTTTTTCTAATCGTTAGCAGTGCCGACATAGTTTAGCCATAGTAGGGTACTGTAGTGTATAGTGCTTAAGTATGGTGAGATTATTCTGCATACTGAAGAATTTTAAATTATCTACCAGCACAGTTTCTTTTTGTACAGTGGGTTGCAAATATGGTACAAATATAGCATGCTTTTTTTTTTTTTTTTTTTTTAACTAGGTATCAGTGGACCCCAATAATTTCAGTTTACTGTACTGTATGTCTACTGTTTAGTATTTAACTGCTTTTCTGGACTGTTTAAGTAATATGCTTAAGTTTCTAAGGTGTCCCCCATGCTGTTGTAGAGGTATAAACAGTTTATACTTAATTCCGTGTGGTGCATAAATTTTGTTGCAGGATTTAATGATTAACCTATGTTTATAAGATGTATGATGGAATGTAAAAACATATTTACTGTTATTTTTTTCCAGTTATCATATTCATTAACCAGGTTTTGTGTCAAGTTTATATACTGTGCTTCTTTTAGCACTATACTATATTGGTAGAAATCTAGAAAGCCTAGCCAACAGGTCTGGTGAGTTCAGTGCCCTTACCTTGGCATCCCTTCACTTTCATCCCCACTGCTTGCTTGCAGGGTTACCAAAGAGTGAGTGATTTATATATTGCAAGTAGACTTTTCATTATTGTTCATTAGCATTGTAAGGTGATCACTAAAGAATTGCTGAATACCTTGTGAGAATGGAGAGTGAAGCAGTGTGAATGTGGGGAAGTTTTTTGTGAGGTTACTGTGAGAGTTGAATCAGGAGGCCATGACTTGCCTTCTTGCCCCGTCACACACCACCACACACACACACACACACACACTACTGCTGCAGTTCACCACATTGCAGCCAGTTCTTGTTATAAGTTAGATATGTGTTCCATTACAGTATATCACAATGTTTTCCATACAGTTGTTAGTGTAAATTTGAAGACATTGGCAGTCATCCAAACATGGGTTCATTGCAATCAATCATTGCAAAGTGTACATTTATGAGAGAGCAGTAGTAATTGCTTGTCATGAGTCCTGAAGTATTTGTACCCAGTTTAGGTGTTTGTACCCAGTTGAAGTTCCACAAAACATGTACAGGCTCTCAGTCACAAACTCAGCCACTCCAACACTTTTACCACATACATTTTGATCTATGTGCTGTAAAAGCCTTCAGCACCTTACCTGTACATGAAGCACTGGGTGAAGGTGGCTTATTTCTCCAGTGAAACAAAGTGCTGTTTCTTGGCCCTACAGATCAGTTGCCCTTCAGAACCAGTAAATCACAGCTTGAATGTGTATAGTATGGCTGCCTGCCAATACTCGGCATATTCTTGCTGGCTGTCACAGTAAGGCACATACATTCAGGCAGCAGTAGAACACATGAACAACATCCATTCTCTCAGACTTTGGCATGCAACTATTGATTTGTGAATCTAGGTCGTTTTTCATTTCTAGATATGAATAGATTGGTAAAGATACCCTCTCCAAACATCTGATGGACAGTCCAGGAAACAATAATATGCACTGTAATTTTTTAGTTATTTCTTGATGGCTTAATGAAAAAAATTGTCCAGAAAAGGAAGCCTGTTACAAGGATTTGCATTGTGGTACACTTCATCTACTACTGCTATACTCAGGTTGTTTTTATGGAGGCAAACATGCACTTGACAGGTTGTGATTGGCTGAATGCAACATATCCAAATAACATTTACTAACCCAAATTTCCCCCTCAGATATATGTTGTCAATTAATAATGCTAATGAGTAAAGAGATTATGAAGTAATGTTGCATTCAGCCAATCATCACCAACCTCTCAAGTGCATCCTTACATCAATAAAAAAAAAAACTGAGTATAGATTGGCATCACTGTCATTGCCACTATCATTTAGTTAACATACTTACTGCCACTACCACATAGAATTCGCACCATTACCATTACTTTCACCCCTGCCATTCATGTGATCACTTATAATAAAACCACATATCACCATCACATAATGCCAACTCAGCCACTGTCATTACACCATCCTCCTCACCACACTCTTCTCATCTCACATAATTTTCGCAGCTCACTTCCTCTCTCCTTGTTGTTTTTGTTGTTGCCAGTCAGTTTGTCTCACAGTGTCATTAACCTCTTCAGTTGGGTAATGTTTCTTTAGACAGTGTTAATCACATCTTAATAATCTGTTTGTGTAAAAGGAGTTGGTTTAGGTTATATTTAAATCATACCATCATTAATTCCTTCACTCAGGTAACATTCTTTAGATGATAATATTCAACATTCCATTCAGCTTTCAGAGTGAAAGGAGTTTATTTTGGCTACCCATAGAATTTTAGAAGTCTTCCTGAAGGTGAACAAATTAATCTTGAGGTAGCAAGACCATAATGAGAAATATGTCATTGTCCTGTAAGGAAGGGATTGACTATGTGTTGATAGCTGGCATGACTGCTTATGTGAATTACCATAGTAGACTGGTTCTGATAAGGGGTCTATATGTGGTGGCATTGTGATTGTATACCCTGGGTTGAGCAGTTGTAAAGTCCACTTGGGAACTAAACTTGCCCATATTTCCTTGTTCCTCTCTGTGGGAAAGACTCTGATCTGTTGAGTTGCAGTCTACCACAAGGGGGTGCTGGATTCCAACATGGCATATGTTTTGTATCTGTAGAATGGTCCCACAGAAGCCATTGCCTACCAGTGGCTAACATGTCTGCATGGCCAGACAGACAGGTTAAGCAACAATAACAGCCACATCACATACTTTTACCCTATAAATTAGCATACACACCACTAGAATATCCACATACCACTGTTGCTATGCCAACCACTACCACAACAATTGAACACTGCCAACACACACACACACACACACACACGTCTTTCTTGCTGACACAACGCACTCATATTTTGATTCTAACGTAACTCTTTCAGTTTGGTAATATTATTCTTTTGTTCCCACTATATCCAGATAGTGTTATTCAGCCATGGAGAGACTTTTTTTTTAACTGAAGGAGTTAGAGATAACTTTCATTTACAGTACACCTTCACAAGAGATCTCCCCAGGTCTTAGTGACATTGCCTGGACACAGCAAAATTGATAAAAGAAACATATTGGATTGCTGAGGTAAAGAAGGTAGTTTTTATAACAGATCAATAATGTTAAGGAATTAATGTATAGTGTAGTGATATTCCTTGCCACTCATGCTCTTATATCTGTCAGCCAGCCTTATCCTCCGTCTGTTGCCGGCAGATCCAGGTCTTTGACTCACAAAAGTCAACACACCTCATCTTTCACAGTCATCACAACACCCACATATCATAAACATTATTAACACAACATGCAACATCAGTTATTACACTGCTCATAAATCATATGCAACACACACCTACAATTCCAATATGCTAGTTTCTCAGAATTACAGTATCAGTCGTATGGAAACATTTGTGATACTGTATTTTTTTTTTTTTTTTTTACACATCACTGATGTACAGTGACAACTTGCTGTACTGTCTTTAGTTGTGGTGATTTTCTTCAGTGGCAGTAGTATGGTATGGTTGTTGTAGTTGTTGTGGCCTAAGATCATCTAAACATGAACCCTGTGCACTGCAGGCTAGTGTTGCCTTACTCCTGCAGTCCACATGCCTCCTTTTGGAGGATAGAGAGTACAATAGTAGCATTGCCGGGTCTTCATCTATGAGGTCCAAGTTGTGGCTAAGCCCTATTTTGAAGAGCTTACAGCAGCATGGTGTGCACACATTGTTAGCCAAGTTTCAAACCAGGGGGCCAGTGGGAGGGCCTGGGCCTGCTCATAGCTACATCACTGTTAGGGAAGGATCTGATAGATTGCTAGATATAGATAGAAAGATATACTGTACCTGGTAAGTTGACAGAAAGTTGAATCAGTAGTAAAAGAGATAGATACAGTAAAGTTGAATGGTAAATGGATGGATAGATAGATATGTAGTACTGTATATGACAGCAGCTCTCTCAAGTGGTTAATCAGCCATGTTATCACCCTTTGGTACAAGTAGTATCCAGCCATAGAGCAAACACTCTTGATAAAGATATTGGATGGTACTGTATTTTACAAGTACAGTATTTACTGCATTTGTTACTTTTCCTTGACCCATTAGCCTTGAGGATGTTTTCATAATTTTAATCTTGCTACAGTATCTCCTGATTATTTTATTCAAACTTATGATTTTTTTCTGGAGGTTTTGGATGTTTATTTTATGCACTGTAAACCTCCCAGAATATGAGAGGCATGTCCTGAATTGAATAAAATCGTCTGGTAGCTGCAAAAATGAACTAAAAGGATGTCACCCAGCCTCAGGAATTAACAGTGCTGTTTTCTGTCTTGGAGATGTCAGTAAATGTTTATTCAGTAGTCAGTGCAGCCTGTTTTGTACTGGTATACATACCTTTGTACTATGGTAATATACCTGTATTCACTGTTTCAGGTACTTTGATGCTTTTTCTGTCACATTGTCATGCTGTAGTAAAGAGATTTCCACTGATGGTTTTTAAATCTGCATTTTGAGGTATCTCAGTCTCAAAGTAGTAGATGGAGTGACCACCAACCAGTCACTTGAAGTAATGCTTACCTTCAAGTAATTCTGCACTGAGTGACAAGCCATATGGACCCATTTACTGGATTGGGTAGTAACCAAATATCTCTATCTATCTATATACCTAGGCTTCTTCCCCCAAGGAAAGGGAGGTAGCCAAGACAGGACGACACACTCCCCATTTACTCATCCATTCAAACACATTCATTCACATCTTAGCCCCAAAGGGGAGAACGGACAGATCCTCACCGCACCACACCACACAAGGGTCAACTGCACAATGCAATCAGTGACATCAGCAGCAGGGCCCGACAGCAGAGCTGGTTTACCCCTGCCACATCATAACAGACCCATCCCCTTACCCGCACCTGACCTGACTAGCTGATCAGACCAAATGCGGGAGAATATCCCCTCAGGGCTGCGTCATCACTTATTCATTTACAATTTCTCTCCATTTATTTCTGTCACGCATAGCCACTCTTCCTTACTCAACAGACATCCCACTCGCATCCAGCAATCTCTTCACACAGTAACCATATAACCAGCAAATAATCTGGTGGTTTAGTGGGTTGAGGTGCTGTATCTGGATATTTATAAGATCCTGATGGATCTAAGTCCTAGGGCTGGATGGAGGTAATTGATCACAAAATGCTATTCAGGGCATGCAACTGGTCACCCTTACTTTAAATACCTGTATCAAAACTGAGTTGCATAGTCACAGGCCCAGGTGCTCATAATGGGACACTTAAGGATTGTATTAGATGATGAAAATGCTTCGTATTTTCAGTACATTAGCAGATCTGAAACCTGAGTGTGTATCATATGTTGGCTTTGAATTGCCTCCTCTCTTTGATATTTTTTATCCTCATGGAATATACTAGAAAAGCAAGTCTCTGTCTGAAGGGGCCAAGAGGGAGTGGATCTTCACCTAGGAGTGGCTTGTCATTGTTTAAGGTTTAAGCAATTCATAAAAAGAATTTCCAGTTGGCTGAAAAAATTTACGTTAAGAAATCATGCAGAAAAAAATGTTGCCTGTCATTATTTAACCAGTTCAGCCGAGGGATGTCTTTTTCATATTGATTTTGCCATCCCATGATGATTTTATTCAGGCTAGGATTGACTTTTTGAACTGTATGGGTTATATACAGCCTTAATAAACTCCTTAGAATATATGAGGCCTTTCCTAAATTAAAATAATGTGGTACCTTCTGGGATAAACTGAAAGGGACGTCATCCAGAGTCAGGTGGATGGGGGTAAAATAATATGTTAAAGGTATTTCCTGTTGGCTGATGGAGTTTACTTTAGGAAATCATGCTGGCTGAGAAAAAGTAGGAAACTCCCAAGTGGAAGAATCTGCACCAGTCATGACTCCAGGTTCACCTCCAGCCAGCCAAGGTCATACATGCACATATGTATACTCACAATCACATGCACGCACACACATGTGCACAGACAGAGAGAGAGATAAAGAGAGAGGATGACAGCTGCAGGATCTCTCATCTTGAGCCGCCTCTGGAAAAAAAAAAATCATTGTAGCAAGCCCAATTTGATAGCCTGTTCCATGATAGCCTAATCATGGTAGCACTAGGATTAAAGATATTTTCGTTGTTTTATAGTACACCTCCTCTTGTATGCCAGATATGTTTTCCAGAATGCCACACCCTTTTTCCATACATATCTGCTGCAAGGCAGAGGAGAGAAGCACACTGGTTTTATAGGTAACTTTGGAATTTTTAAGAAGTACAGTTTTGCATGTTACAGTGGGCTTCTAGCAAAAATTACTGTCAGAAAAGGCAGCTTATACTATAGGTTTTATGCACTAACTTAGCCCAGAATTTTGTCCTTTTGTAGTTTATTTCACATAGACAGTGGCAAAAAGAGACAATACTTCAGCTCTGCATCCTTACTGTGGCACTTCTTCATTACTAGCGTTACAATTCATTGTTAATCTCTTGTTACAGCTCAGCATTCAAGATGGAGAGATATTGATTTTAGGTCAAGTTTGAGTAAAATGAGTATAGTAAAAAGAACTTAGCATAGCATTTAGTTAAGCATTTTTGTCCCTTTATCCATCATCCAGTTCTTTTATCACCCCATCTGGAACATAGGTCCTCAGGGATAGGCCACTCAGATCAGTTAATGAAGGCAAAAGTGGCCAGTTGCTCTTCCTTGAGTAGCATATGAGCAGTGAACCCTAATTACTTTATTTTTTGTGTAAATAGTTTTGAGCTAGGTCATATGATTGGCTTATTTATTGAAAGACTGCCAGTATATAATTTCAGGGTGATGTGGAGTATGAGGCTAGTTTGTTTGGTTAATTAGAAAAGTGCCTTGAATGTCATCTTATAACCACCTAAAAGTAACACAGAAGGTCCTTGTTATAGTTCTTTCCTGTTTAATATGAAGAAGTTTACATAAAAGTTACCTGTTAAAGGTTTATTTTTGCCCGTAAAGTTGATTTGCTAGTTTCCCATAATTTACGGTAGCTGGAACACATCACTAGTACATATCGAGGAATTACAATATGAAGAAATAAAAAAATGCAACAAATACAGGGGAAGGTGGAATTATGCTTGACTGGATTTTGACTCTTACGACATGGAGAGAAAGAATGCACGATGAGCCAAGGATGAAATTATGTGAGAAAGAAACGAAAGGTCAGGGTGAGTTCAGAATGCATCCCCTGTTTGTAGGTTGGCGTATTGCATTGTTGAGTCCAGCATCCCAGGAGCAGCATGTGTAACAGTGATTTGTGGTACAGGACTGGACTGGTATTTGCATTGTAATGGTGGAAGAATTTTTGCATGGAGTATTTAAAGCAAAATTCTGTTATGTTTCTCTTGTTCTTGGTGTTTTTTTTAAATATTTTTATAATTTTATCTTGTTTTTTATCATTTTTCCTTTTGTACATTTTGGTGAAACTCTGAATTCTTTTTTGATTTGGTGACAATATCACTGTACTTGTAGCTTAAATGTTAATTGTCTGGTGTTAGCAAGAATAAATTATATAAGGGATCACTGGCTAAGTTCCACAGAGAATTAATTTTTGGATTTAGCCTGTTCAATCCAAGAATGTATCATGCTGTATTTTGTTAGTGCTTCCACCTGGTGATGGTATTGCATTTTGGAGAGACTTTTCAAATTAGAGGGCTTGGACATAGCCTTCATTAGCCTTTCTGCTACTAGAGGTCTGCATTAAGTTGAAACTACAGTACATTGTTTGGTGGTAGTAAGAATAAAAATAATAAAATGTACAATTAGATTGAATGGGTTGAGCACCAGTGGCAGACTGAAAGATATACAAGAACAATGTACAGCGCATAATTTTTGGAGTTGAGCACCAATGACAGAAAGTAAAAAGCATACAACATCTAAATACTGTACTTAACTTTTGGATTTAAGCCACCTGTGACAGAGAGTAAGAGACATACAGGGACCAATTAGCTTGGAGGCAGTTGTTTCATGGCCATCTATTGCTGGGGGTTTCTGGGGGGTAATAAGGTCTTGGACATAATGATGATGAGAACTGGTAACTTAGTAGACTGTCTAAATTCACTGAAATTTCATTTATATGTGGCATTGTCCTGTCATCACAGAAGCTATGTACATTATTTGCTCCTATAAAGGTGCATTTATCTTCAAATGAAGCAGCCATAATGACCATTCATCTCATATTTTATTTTGAGTGAGATATTTCTTAACTATACCAAGCAGTGACTTGTGATTTGAAGATATTATCTGGTGTAAATTGCTAATAGCTTCCACCCTCTTGTGAGCAAGATAACCCATTTAAAAGTAGAAAATCTTATCATCTGTACTTGATGTTTTAAAGGTCTTTGATAAGGTGTCACGTGCATTTGTTTGCTACAGTCTTATTTTATCTTTTTTTTCTTTGTAATAATGCTTTATTGGTACCTGGTGGTCTACTGATAAGAATGTCAAGGTCAAAGTGACAGCCTTGCTTGGGTTCAGTGGCCAAAAGTTTTTTTTTTTTTTTTTTTTTTTTTTTTTTTTTTTTTTTTTTTAATGCCAAGTAGAGAACTAGCCTGGTCGTATACCCTTAAATTTACAAGATTATGGTAACCTCACCTCAGGCTCCTATACCCAGAAGAGGTGACATGGTGTGTGGCATTGATAAAAACTGTTGGGCCTCAGAAAAAGCTTCTCAAAGTCAGTGCCCAGACATGGGTACATAAAAATGAAAAAGTATGAAATGTCGTCTGTTAGTGAAGTTTAAAAAAGGAATGAGTGCAATATTTTTTAATATTGTATATGAAGTGCCTTTGTAAAGAAGTAAATATGCAGATGCTTTGGTTTGTGAGTTAAAGGCAGGATTTGGGGAGGCTTGAATGACTGGGTGATCAGTTTATGCTGGCATGATGTTTGGTAGAACTGTCGTGGGTATCCCTTCTTTGTTCTGAGATCCTTCATCATTCCATCTCATAGATATCATTTGGATAATGATAATAATGATTATGATGATGATGATGCAGTGATTATGATTTTTATATGATACTGTGAATTAGTTGTATAAGGAGTACAGGCAGTTCCCGCTTAGTGTAAGGTAGTGCAGTATGTGTACTGTGATAAAAGTGCAGTGAGTTTGCATGAGGTGTGCTTCTAGTTCATGATTGTGAGCTAAGAGTCTGAAGAAAACTCTCATTATTTACATCAGAGCAACTTTATAATGAATCACAAGCAAGTTAATAAATATTTTGATAATAGAACAACTTGAAGTGAAACAGCTTCAGTCCAATAATGTACTGTATGTTCCATTTTATTTTTGTGATTTGTAGGCATCTTTATTCAGTTTTGGAAATGTATTTTTTAACTAGGGAGGTTAGATGTAGCCTTTGTTTCATCCTGCACCACATGAGATCATCCTTTAGGTAAATAAAATTGCCTAGAGGGAGCAGAAAATACATCAGACTGAAGAGGTTAAACAAGGACTGAGTGACTACGTGATGTGTTAAGGTGTGCAAGTTCATCTGTTCATGACCTATGCTGTTGCCATGGCCAGTTCTGTCTCTGACCTTGGTGTCTGGTTTTGCTATTCCCCTCCCCCCCTTCCTGGAATCCTCTCGTGGTCTCTCTTGGTATCCCCTGTTTGCCAGCATCCTGTCTTGCCACTGCCCACCTCCATCTCTCCTGTGCGTACAGTATTTATAAGGAATCTTTGCCAGTTAACAGTATAAATAAATCTCTCTAATTATTGATACCTCCTCATTTGTGCAATTAGAAAGGATAATAACAAATTTACATGATAAGTCTGTAATACTACTTAGCCAGTTTTCAGGATAAACAAGACTTTCTTTCCCCTTTCTTCTTAGTAATACTCATCTCCTTCCCCTTCTTTGCCTTTTCTCCTTTATAATTGTGTACCTTCTTTTCTTTATCACAGGGCCCAGCTCGGCTTACGACAGGCCATGGGTGCCCACTGGCGGACAAACTCAACTCCCTCACTGTGGGACCTCGTGGACCCATCCTCCTCCAGGACATTCAGCTCCTGGATGAAATGGCACACTTTGACCGAGAACGCATCCCAGAGAGAGTCGTGCATGCCAAGGGTGCAGGTCAGTAAAGATGTATAGGCAGTTTGTGTTTTAAGTCAGGTATGTACTCCATAATACAGTATTACCCTTACAATTGGTACTGTAAATTAGGGGACACTAAATAATTTTTGCAGTATAGGTAGCAGTAGAGCTTTAATAGGCAGTTGCATTTTGCCATGTGATCTTTATAACAAAAAGGAAGTCTTAAAATGAGATTTACAACAAGGACTCACTGGAGTCATGGTACAGTAATTAACTCGTTGAGTGTGAGTAATATTCTTTTTAATGTAGTCTTTATACCACCAAATTTTTCAGCTTTGGTAAGGATCTTTGTATTCAGAGGGATTTATTAGAACTGCTTGTTTATCCAACCCTTCCATGTATGTTCTAAGCTGAATTAGATCATCAGAAAATGTCAAGCATAAAATGAAAAAGACATCCCTAGGTTCAGTGAGCTAAAGAACCATTGAGTATATTTTAAAACTTTACTTGGAATGGATGGTTTTTGTGGGCTCATAGCATTTGGCTATTTTATTTATTTATTTATTTATTTATATATTTATTTATTTATTTGTTGCATATAAGATATAGTTATGTTTCTCTTTCAAATATGGCATGTCTTCATCCCTTCTGACATTAAACTGTACTTATTTTCATCTGTGTTTTTACTAATAGCAAAAATCTTATGCCAGAGTTTAATATGCAGAAGAGGTTCACTTATGTCATTTAGAGGCAACACTGTAAAATCTTATTTTTTACCAGTTACTGAAAGCTAACTGTTTGCTTTGTCTTTTGACCTTTTGAGACACAGCTGCACCCAGGTTAGTTTTTTCATGTAGTTGTCCACATGTAGTTATGCCATGTTACATTATACTGTACTTACAATGCCCCTGTACTCATTTCATTTTAAGTTGTCCTAAATTTACCATCTCATAATAAATGTGCCATTGTAACAGTAAATTAATACTAGAATATGAGTTTAGTAACAAAGAAGTGTTACAGAAAGGATGTATTGCTGTAGCATTATCTTATTCTGCCACTGAATGCATGAAATGACCTGCAAAAGGGCAGAGATCTGGGACAAGTCAAGATGAAACTAGAGTCTGAAAAAACTACACTTACTGTAAGTGGCTCATGACTTCTTGTGTATCTGCTTTTCAGGAGCTTTTGGGTACTTTGAGGTAACGCATGACATCACAAAGTACACAAAGGCTGCCATCTTCAGTGAAATCGGGAAGCGCACACCTCTGGCTGTCAGGTTCTCCACTGTTGGTGGTGAGAGTGGATCAGCGGACACTGCCAGGTTAGTGTTGACTGGCGTTAACACCTTCAGTCCAGTGATGTGTTTTGTTGGTTTATTGTCACTATCCCCAGACGATTTTGTACAACTTAGGAGATACTTCATCTGCCCTCTTCAGTGCAAAAGATCTCATATTAGTTGAATAAAATCATCTGGAGACAGCAAGAATACACCAATAAAATATACGACTGGATTCTCAGGATTGTCTTGATTATATACTGGTGAGAGAGAAGGTAGAGGAGTCTTTGAGAGAGTGAGTAAGGTACAGCATGTAAAGCTAAAGTAACTGAGAGGCATGTTTGTCATAGTCATTCCCTGTTCAAGGATTCTTAAGAGGGAGCAAGGCATTGGCAGTAATGTCAGGGAAATGGCACATTTGATGTGGAACCATCATTAGCATTGCATTTGTACAGATATTCCTCATGGTGACAGAACACATTCCAGAGTATCATGTACCTGCAAAGGGAGAGAAAAGAAAACACTAATTTCCTGCATAACCTGACTTCTGAATCACCATGTATAGGAGTATATAACTCCTTAATCTCTCCCTTCCCCTTCCCAGCTAAAGTACACAAGCATTCAATTAAAAGCTGTATCCCTACCTGTGCTCTTTTTTTGTGTTTGTGCATAGGGACCCACGTGGATTTGCAGTGAAGTTGTACACAGAAGAAGGCAACTGGGATCTGGTAGGCAACAACACCCCCATCTTCTTCATCAGAGACCCCATCCTTTTCCCATCCTTCATCCACACTCAGAAGAGGAACCCTGCCACCCATCTCAAGGTAAATAACTAATAGGGCTTTGACTGTATGAAACTTTAGATCAAGGCAATATTTCCCTACTCAGCGTCAAGAGTGTGCTGGGTAAACATTGCTCTATTTAAAGAACTATTAGTGATTCATTTACTTGTGGTTCATGGTGTAAGGGTTGTGAGGTGAAGAAAACTTATTTTTTGCATCCTGGTAATGGGAACTAGGGGTAATGAAATTGGACTTGTCATGTTAGTAGATGTTTAAAGTAAATTACAAGCAGTCCTCATAGGATAGGGATATGTACCAAATATAATGACTTTTTCCATACAGTTGTTCTAACTTTAACCACTCAGTTTTATACACAACAGTGAATTATACCAGGCAGTTTTTCTACAGTAGTGTAATCAGAATCTATAAAAAAAAAAAAAAAATGAGGATTTGTGTTTTCCAGGATGCTGATATGTTCTGGGACTTTATCTCACTGCGGCCTGAGACAACACACCAGGTGTCCTTCCTCTTCTCCGACCGTGGCACCCCTGATGGCTACCGGCACATGAATGGCTATGGCTCACACACCTTCAAGCTGGTTAATGCCAAGGGAGAGGCAGTTTACTGTAAATTCCACTACAAGACTGACCAGGGCATCAAGTAAGAAGGGAAAAAATATGAAAAGGGTAGAAGAGATAGAGTTCTGCAGTTCCAGATACCATACTGTAATTTATCACCACCATCATCATCATCATTGTGACCTCTGTTGTTGTTGTTGATGATGATGATGATGATGATAATGGTGATGTTGATGATAATGATGATGATGATGATGATGATGATGATAATAATGATGATGTTGATGATTACCAGAGTGATGGTGGTGGAGTTTGTTTGAGAAAAACGGTACTGTACAACTCTAATCCTATTTATTTGTTTAATCTTACCCATTCTTTTGGTAGGGAGAATTAACTACCAGGACAACTCTAAATGATATTATCAAATAATGTGGTAGCATAGCCTCAACCCGTACATTTTGCAAGATGCACTGTATTATAGGGATTTTGTTTTATACTGTATTTTGTGCTAGTTATGTGTAAATTTAGTGCCTGTTATATCTATATTCAGTGTTAGCTTTGTGTATATTTAGTCCTGAGTATGTAGATCTTTAGTGCTGGTTATGTTGATGTTTACTTCTAGTTATGTGTATATTTAGTGCTAGCTGTGCATATACTGTACATTATTTAGTCCTTGCTGTGTTTATACTTAGATCTAGCTGTGTATGTTTTTTGCATACCATGTGTATGATTAGTAGTAGCCGTATATGAACCACTAAACTGAGATTGTACACAGGAACTTGACGGCCAGTGAGGCTGACGACCTGGCTGGCACTGATCCAGACTACTCCATTAGGGATCTCTACAATGCCATTGCCGATGGAAACTACCCCTCGTGGACTTTCTACATTCAGGTATGACTGACCTTTTTTGTTGTTAGAATTCTGTTGACTGAATAGAATCATCTATTGTTTTATATACCACTTCTTTTTACCCTAGCAGGAGCATATGGGGCTGAGGCTAAGCTACATTCCCTTGTGTTGTTTTTTTGAATGTTGACCTAGTTTGCATCATTAACATGTATATGAAAGAATATTGAGGTGTAAAATGCAAAGTAAATTACCAAGGAAAAGGCAGTACAAAATTACCCCCCCCCCATCTGACTAATGTATTTCTCTACAGGTAATGACATATGAGCAAGCTGAGAAGTGTGAGTTCAACCCCTTTGACCTGACCAAGGTGTGGCCACATGCAGAGTACCCTCTAATTCCAGTTGGCCGCATGGTCCTTGATCGCAACCCCAAGAATTACTTTGCAGAGGTGAGTGGTTCCTATCTTATCCAGTGGAGGATATTGATGTCAGTCTCCTGCAGACTATGTTTTACAGACTTCTCATGTTCGTGATATTTCAATGTTTCTAATGTACAGTATTGTACAGTATATTACATATCACTTTGTATAATCTTTCACAGTTGCTGTGTGTTCTCCCAGCTAGTTTGAAATCCCATATATAGATCATTGTACTGTATTTCCTACATCTTTTGCGTCTTATGTAGCCAAGATGCAGATATTGCACTTTCAAGCTGCATGAGACAGATTTTATTACTGAAATTGAGAATGCAGTTACTGTATACTGTATTGACTTTTTTGTCATCCTTTGAATATACAGTATGTCTGACTCAAACTTATTTTTTCCCAGACTGAACAGTTAGCATTCTCCCTCCTACACTATAAATGCATCTTATTTAAATAATTATTTTTCAGGTTGAACAGTTGGCCTTCTCCCCTGCCAACCTGGTGCCAGGTATTGAGCCATCACCAGACAAGATGTTGCAGGGTCGTCTCTTCTCCTACAACGACACTCACCGCCACCGTCTAGGCGCCAACTACACACAAATCCCTGTTAACTGCCCCTACCGAGCTCGTGCCAAGAACTACCAGCGCGATGGGCCCATGACTATAGATGATAACCAGGTGAGTGGGGCGAGGGGGGGATCAAACTTTTCAGGAACTTGATCTGGGTTTTGTCCTGTCAGCTGATAGACAAGGCTGCTTTTATGCATACATAAAAGCCAGGCTGTTGTACTCAGCATAGGGAGACCTCTCATAATGAAGGGAGTATAACCCCTGCAAAGTTGAGGCTTTTTTTTTTTTATCATTGAACAAAGTTAATTCAGCTCAAGACAAGGACATATTTTTCATTTTACTCAGGCTACACCAAATGATTTTAATCAACAATTTTATTCAGCGTTTAGTAATGAAGGAGTTGATTAAGGCTATATCTAACTACTCCAGGTTGAAGAATGTCTACTGAGTTGAATAATATCATCTGCTGGTGGCCTGATTAAAATTAAAAACATGTTATCAAGCTGAAGGGGTTAAATACAAGACCACCAGTATGTAAAACTAACTTTCTTCAATCTGTCTTTCAGGATTGTGCCCCCAACTACTACCCCAACAGCTTCTCTGGGCCAATGGATTGTAAGAGCTATGATGATTGCAAGTTCCACGTGGCTGGTGACATCACACGTTACAACAGTGTTGATGAGGACAACTTCACCCAGGCTGGCATCTTCTACCGCAAGGTGAGGTATAGGAGTAAATCCAGATGTAGTGGATATAAGTAGAAAAGTGGACAGCACTATGAAGGCTGTGGGTATAGGAAGAAAAGTGACTTATGAAGACTCAGAGTACTATAGCAAGGAAAGTGGTTAGGCTTTGAAACTTAGGTTATCAGAAGAAGAGTGGCTGGTGCTATGGTGGCTTTGGATGTAGAAAGAAAGGTGGATGGTGCTATGAAGCCCTTGGGTGTAGGAAGAAAAGTGATCGGTCATATGAAAGCCTTAGATGTGGAAAGAAAATGGAGAGTCACTATGAAGGCTGTATTACAAACAGCTGGCTGTGTATGGAGTGTGTAAAAGTACTATATGAAGGTGTGGGTTACTTAGTCCACCTTAACTTGACCTAAAATTACCAAATGTCAATCTTGAATGATAAGCTGTAACTATAGCATGGTACTAGTCATGGCATAATCTTACAGAAAGGATTGAGAGTCTTTGTGTTACCTTATTCAGCCATTGAACTGTGGGAAATAAGCTGCAAAAGTACAAAAATCTCTGCCAAATTCAGGTGGATGACGTATAGTACCCAAGTTTTGTATGGGTGTGGGTGCAAGACTTTGTTAAGACATGAGATCAGTAGAAATGTGATTTTTTTTGTACATTTTGGGTCAGATAAGAGCCTTAAGAAATTTGTGAATGCTATAGAGTAAGAAAGTCTGTTGCTTAGAATGAGGAAGTGAGTACTTTATGGTATGGTCATATAGAGACTTTATAAATGGGGTAGTGAGAAGAATGTACACTATATGAATGAGTTTGCAGGTGGGAGGTGTGGAAAACCAAATTGATGATGACTGTATACAGTAAAAGAATATGTAGGAGTGTGAGGTATGGAATTTGAGGAAGCAAATGAATTTATATGAATGAATGAAATGAATTTATAAAGGAGTGAAGCGGATGGACAAGTTGTATGGTGATTCACATGTCAAGGGTTGCACCAATTTTCATAACAGGTAATAAACAAAATGCTGTAATTCCATCCCCCAGGTACCTTGTTTACAAAGAGCATCTTAAAAAAAAAAAAGATGGATTGTGAGGTGGAGCTACAATTCCAGTGGTTTGATTGATGTGTAAATGGCTGTGGTACATTTTGTTGAGCACGTAGTTCTTCTCTTCAGCTTTTCCTTCCTATAGTGGAAAATAAAGTTAAAAGGATGATGAATTATTATGCATATGTTGTCACAGCAGTGAGACGGCCAACAGAGTGTGAAGTCTTGATTTATGTTGCCTTGCATTATGGCTTAAGATGTTTTTCCTGGTATTTTTACAAGGTAATAACACCAGGTCTTTCCATCTTAGGTGCTGAATGAGGCTGAACGAAGTCGTCTGGTCCAAAACATTGCTGGCCACCTAATTAGCGCCCAGGAATTCCTTCAGGATCGTGCTATTAACAACTTCTCACAAGCATGCCCAGAGTATGGGGCAGCGATACGTGAAGCCCTGATGCGCCTCAAGTCACAGGCAGCCAGTCACACTGCTGGGATCCATGCTGCCCCAGCTTCAAGTGCCAAACTCTAGTATCCACATTTCTTGTACTGCTGTCACACAAACACCTCTAAAATTTTTATACATCCCATTATCACCGTACTAGTATCATACAAACATTAGTTTCTTGTATGTCTGTTCATTCTAGCTTACATTTGTCAAGGCAGACGTATATTGTTGGAAGCCATTATGCTAAACTACCAACACTGTTATATGCATGTCAGAATTTTTATGATAACACTGCCCTACCAATACCAATGCCAGCATGACTATAAATATTGTCATGTTTGCTCACATGCCAAGAACTATCAACCACATGTGCACACACACACACATATACACACATTTTTCGATTCTTCATTCTATCCTCTGTATCTCTGGATGCTGTGGGTTTCTCTTAATGTAGCAGATATTGAAGATAATTATTCTTAGTAGATTGAAAAGCCTAATCTCTGATGACAACTGTTGGGTGCTGGTTTGTGATATTTTATTTGGTATAAGTGACCTTTAATACTAGTTGCTGCACATTTATACTTTTATGCTGTTTGAAAACATTTAGTTAAACTGGTCAGAATAACCTGTTACTGTATATTATTATTATGTTTAAACTGTTTATTATTATAGTTTTGTTGTATATGGTATCAGCTGATTTCAGGCAAAAAATAAAATTGTAATTTATGTTGTAATATGCTGGATACAGAAATTTATCTCTGTTCCAGGAACAGTTAGTAAATAGTTTTATACCATTATCATTATTGTCTTTATCTGGAGGTATCAAAACAGTTCACAGCACATTTGTTAATCCCTTCATTCTGATGACATGATTTTTCATTTTATTTTTACTGCATTCATATTTTTTTTTTTTTTTTTTTTTTTTAAATAATTTTCAACTTAGACAGGCCTGTGAGAAGCAATGAAGAGATTAATTAAAGATATATTCAGAAGTATACAGCTTGAAAGTCTCTCCTAATGCTGACTAGAACTGTTAAGAGATAGTAGGAGTAAAGTAAATAGCATGGTGGATTCAAGAAGTTAAATAATCAAGGTACCAGAAGTGCCAGGTCCTCTCTTGCTAGTTTATTTGAGCTGTCATCCTTGGGTAGAAAATTTCAATCAAACAGGTGCAAAATCTGGCATAAGGTTCATTATGCAGTATTTAATGACTGCAGCCAGGTTATCTTTGGCCAGGAACAACTGAATGAACTTACTGATCATTTAAGTATAGTAGTAGTAGTAAGGAAATGTCCATAATGTAGTAGTAAAGTGATACAGGTATATTTAGAACCTTAGTAGCATGGTATAAAGCGAGGAGCAACTGAGAGCCAGAGAAGTAAGTAAGGATAAAGTTGCCTGGAATGGGTGCTGTCATGACCAATCTTTGTCTGGGTGATTCCAAGAAGGAGCAAGGTAGCATTCATGATGGTGTTAAAGCACAGTGGCTTTCAGAGTTGTGATTTGCCTAGATTTATAAGCATACAGATTTATATGTTACCCTACCACTAAAGAATATGAATTTATTTGTGTAACTATCGTGTAGCTGACTTTATTATTAATACATACTGGTACATGTAAGTTGTTTGATAAACTCCTAATGGACCACTTTTTTATCTCTATTTTCCAAACGTTGGCAGTATGGTTGATTGGCAGATGCAAGAAAAGTGGGTATAGTCAATTCATCTTCACATGCCAGAACTGCGCCAGCCCAAGTTGAATACTAAATCTTAGTTGCATGAAATTCAATGAGCCTTAGTTTTAAAATAGGGACAAGTTTCCTGCAATCTGTCCACACTTAGCCATCAACTGAATTGAGAAGGGTTAGAGATCATTTTCAGGTTAGAATAAACACTCTATCACATGAAAAGTTAATTGAGAGGAGTATTGAGGAAAATGGGTGGTTGGAGTCTAAAAAATAAAAATAAAAGTGGAAAAGCAAATCAGTGGCAGATGAATATGAATGAAAAGTGGTGGAGGAGTTAAGAGTCAATGAAAGCTGAATGAACAGCTAGTCAGAGTGATCACTGATGTCAAGGAGATTATTTGGTCATAATGGAGACAATGGAAAATAAGAGGTTGACAAAGGGTTTTCGGCTTAGGAGGCTTCTACCACCTCTTCCTTATCAGTCTCTTTCTGTATAGTAAACCAAGGAAAACAAGGGATGTGTGTTGGCCTTTGATATAGATAATACTGGAGAGCTGGTGCAGGACAGAGTAAGATGAAGGAGTGCTGTCTGATGAAGCTGAATGACCTTTGTTACATGGAAAACAGTTGTAAAACTGAAAATGATGATAATGATAGGTTAATAATTTCATGCATGGTATTTATGCAGTCTATGTTGATGTAAAAGATATAAATAAAATGAAAGAGATAAATGAGGTGTAACATACAAAAACAAGAGTAAAAGCCTACTAAGGTTATGAAAATGCAGTCCTAAGAGTGAATGGGTGGAAGGAGGAGAAGCACATCGAGATGAAAAGATGAATCTATGAAAGAGGGATTTGTGAGGTGGACAAAGGGATTAAGGATAGAAAGAGTATTGAAGCCACTCAGTCCTTTCATTCAGCAACACAAAACAAAACTCACAGTCCAGTATGCCCTCACTATAATGCAGTCCCCCACACCACAGCACTCTCACCTTATGCGCCTCACTATGACAACACAATATAACCTCAGTGAAAGATCTATGGGGGTGTCTGACTGAAACAGCCAGTTCACTGCAGTTTAGTGGGCTCATGTTGAGATGAGAGGAGTCAAAAACCAACACATATCATCACCTGGGCACTAGTGCTTTACCTAGATGATCTCTGAGAGAGAGAGAGAAACTGATCACACAGAAAAATAATCTTGTATTGACAGACTGATAAAATTATCAAACCACTCATGACTTGTCACATACAGACTATTGGTTGGTGATATGTAATCAACAGGAAAAAAAATAATTAAGAAAAAATAAAATACAAGTAGTGGCAGGTGGTGGTGACCATCATCCACTCACTTGATGCAGTGCTGCCTACTTCTTCCTTAGCCTTTATCATTCTTTTCCTGTGCCTGCCCTCCTCTCTTTCTACTTCTCCCATCTTTCCTGTCACTTATTGCTTTTCCTTCCTTTACAGGTGGCTTTACATTGAGTGACAAGCCAAATGGTTTCCTGTAACCCAAGAAACTATTTACAGAGCTGGGTGGTAATCATATAACCCAACCCATACGTGCACCCTATGTGTCAACGAGTGGGTTAGTGGAGGGTTAGTGTCCCTCCCTGTAAAACAAATAAGTCAAAGTCAAATGGCCATCCCTTATGGGAATTTGGTGTCTGGCAATAGATAGATAGATAGACTATATGGTTACCCACAGGCATTAAATTTAGAATAAGCCTTTTCCATCGTAAGTAGTCTGATGAGTAATGATGGAAGTTTAGAGGATGAAACGCTTGAAAGAGTACTGCAGGGAAGAAAGGTTGCTGGTTCACTGAAAGCAGTGACAAGGGATAGGGAAGTAAGCCAGGAAGTAAAAAAGATGCTGCATGACAGTATTGTGATCCCCACTCTGTTGCTGTTCTTGAGTAACCCCAGTCTGTCCAGCTGAGCAGACCCATCAACTGTAGGCAAGCACCCATCCCCGCAGGGCCATCCTGTCCAGTGAAATGATGTTCCTTTCTGGTGGACAGTACCTCACCAAATCAAGGCATGTAGAAGAACATGGAGATTTGGTTCCCAGGTGGAAGCTGTATCTGCACTGTCCACCCAGCAAGCAGGGAACACTCAGTGATCTGGTTATATGGTTACCACCTAGCACTGTAAATGGTTTCCTGGGTGACAGAAAACTTCAGTATTAGGCTTGTCACTTGTGTAGAGAGCAGTATACTGATGAAAAAGAAGATTTTGAGAAGGTGAGGGGCGTAAGAGGATGCTTCTTTTTTTTTTTTTTTTTTTTTTTTTTTTTTGAGACCAAGGGCGACAAGAGTATAGGGGCCCAGGGCTACACTGACTCTCTGCCCTAAGTAGTAGGCCTGCATAAGCAAATGAACCCTAACCAGTCGCTGAATATCAAATTTTATGGGGTATCCGGTTGGAGCACCTTGACCCACAGGACCACAGGGTATCCTTTTGGTGCTATGGTTGCAATGCAGTGCAACGAGTAATTTCTTTGACTACAAGGCTGAAATTTTTCTTTTGTTACGGCTACCAGACTTATTAAGATCTGAGTAACATCCTAGCAAGATAGTGATTTTTTTTTCCCTAAATACAGGGTATATGTTTTTCTTCTTTTAAAGTCTCAGTCAATAAAATCGTCTCCATCTTGATTGCTTAACAGTACCAATCGATTAACACTAGTATATGATGCTGTCGTCGATTTTTAATCGTCTGTGGGAACTAAACCACTCCCAGATAGTAACAAAGGCATATGATTTTGAACTTTCGTTACGAGGTACGAATAGGTCTCCTTGGTTACTGGTCAATTATACCCTCCAGTCTCATTAGATCTGGCTATCATCTAAGCTGAAAAGGTGTTAGGGATTTCTCAGATGAGAACAAACGCGTTATAGTTAAAGAGTAATGTTAATGGATGTAAGGCCGTAGCATTCTTATTTTGCTGCTGAGCAACTTGAAATAGGCTACAAAACTACGAAAATCTGGGCCAGATTAAGGTGAAAATGATATAGACAACGTCATAAATGACTCTTTTGCATGTTTTACGAGGTTAGATAAAAAAGAATCACTTCTAGAAAAATGAAGATAGATATATTTTGGAGGGTATGGTAGCCATGGGCTGGCATCCACAACTCGAACAGCGATCAGCAAAGCCAACATAAAATGCTCACTGGGTTATTTTAGCGTTTATTGTATTCACGTAATGTTGGTAAAGCATATTTAACATTTTACAGTAACTCATGTATGTTTCTGAGCAATTATTTGGACCTGCGATGATGAAAAGTCGGCATGTTTTCTTTTGTGATTGCTTGTATCATCATTGGAACCAGGAGAGAAGGAAAAGGTGAGCTGGTGAATTTATGTTTACCTGATAAAGTTGTATTTATTTATTACCATGTTTTTAGAGGTAATGGCAGTTGGCCAGGAATTAAATGAGCATATTGTGTTGATTTTAAACTATATGAAATGCTCCTTTAAGGATGGATTTAAGAAAATTGGTGATAGGAAAACTACCGTTAGCTGAGGATGGATGAGGGCCAGGCGAGATTAGGCCGATCAAGCTATCGGTAATACTGTATATTTATCAGCCTCAATCCAGGCCACGTAGAAAGCTAACCATGTAAGGACTATTGTGTGTTACAGGAAGAGTACCAAATATTTATTTGAAAAGAGAATTGGGTAATGCAGAAGGCATAGACGTTATTGCAGCCGTGTACAGTAAGCTAGCAGAGGATGAGGTTAAGCCAATAATGGCCGAGACGCAAGCAAACGGTAATATATTAATCAACCTCCATCCAGGCCACATAGAAATCTAACCATGTAAAAAAGGTTGTGTGTTAGAGTAAGATTACCAAATATTTATTTGAAAAGAGAATTGGGTATTTAGAAGGCGATAGAGTAGTTCTAGACGATGAAAGCCATGGAGGCAAGTAACCAACAGAATTCATCAACTTGGCCAAGGTAGGCAAAAAACTAACATATCCATTTTGAGTGCTGCCCTGTAGCATTAGATTAAACACAAGAATATGGTATTTGGCACAGAAAAGTGGTATGGGAAGGCAGTGGTGCGAGCTGCTTTTTGAGCTGTGGGAAATTAAAACTGCAAAAGGATAAATATAGTAATCTTCCCAATATCCGATGTAATAGAGCCAAAGGCATGTCCGGAAATTGGTTTTGCCCGGATTTTGGGCCCCTGCCTCCTGGACTGGTACTTATGGACCTTAACCCAGCGTAACTTTGAAAGCCACGTAAATAACGCCCTGCTGGACATGCTTAGCACCAATTTAAAGACCCTTTTCACACCAGTAATGGACATAAAGCATGAAATAAAAGGAACCAGAGAATGAGGAATTAGAAGTGAGTATGGAAAATATTTAGCAGTGTACAGGGTACTTACAGCACGTCTGTGGCCTCCGCCTCTAAGGCTCTGACAGTGGTGAAAATGCTCTTGAAGCACGTACGGTAATCCAGTGTTGTGCTGCACTTAATTCTTTGCACTGTGAATTGTTTAACACTACACATTCTGTTCTTAATTGCACCCTGCCAGTTTGAACTCCACAGTTAATCCTTTGCACTATGAATTCTAATTTCTTACCGGTAACACTGCACAACACTAAATTCCCATATGGTCTAGTGGCGAGGTATTGCAGTTTATTCACAAAAATGAGCATGTTTGGCATTCAGTATCATATTCCCAAAGTAGGGGTGGTCTTCTTTGTGGCATTTCCGTTGGAAATGCATCTGGTCTTTATAGAGGTTTCAGTAGTGACCTGTAAATAATTTCTCCAGTTGTGACACACAGCATTCACCCTGCGATAGCTCCCATCCCCAGCGGTGCCAAGGTGGCTGAGGAGGCTCTAACTACGCCTTCCTCGATATCCACTTACAAAACAGGCCTATTGCAATAAAGTGCAAAACCTGCTTTGGAGAGCACCGGTACATATCCTTCTCTGTAATTGCCTCAGTGAAGGCCTCAGCTGCCACGTGGTCTGCACTAGCAGCCTTACCATGCATGGTCACATGTTTAAGGCCAGCACGGGCTCTAAGCCTCTCAAACCAACCTCCTCCTTGACCTCCACACCTTCCTGATCCTTAAGGTCCTTCCACAGAATGAAAGCCTTACTGCATATGAGCGTGCAGTGAAGATGCCGCTTTGCTCAGTTCTGGTCATTAACTCACAGAGCCAGGAGATGCTGCATCTCCTTGATGATAGGCTCCCCTGTTCTTGTTTGACATTTTGTAGTCAGGGAAGGCACATGCTGCGATGCTGTAATTGTAGAATCTCATTTCTTTATGACCATGGAGACTGTGGACTGGGGCAGCTTTAGGGCGTCAGCGATCTTACTCGGGCCTTGCATATCCTTGTGGCACTTAACAAAGTCTAATTTCATGTGGTGGGAAAGGCAATGCATTGCCTTTTGGCAGCATCAGTAGCATCATGCCATCCACAGGTTAGCACCAGACATTGTTTTCAGGTTCAGGGTTTCACTTATCACAGTCAAAGTTCTCTCTCCACATACTGTCACGTCTTTGTTTGTAGCATACTTGCACTGTTACTTGGTGTTACCGATGGCATTGCAAAGATCTACCACAAACTAGGTTAGGAAATTTAGAAAATGCAAGGGAGATGATCACAGGCGCAGAACACATGAGCAAGTGGGCAAACGAGACCCAAAGGGTTGGCATGAAGGTCACTGCCTACACAGACCAGAGATGGGGGTTTTGTGCATGTAAACATTGGGCGACTGTGTTCGCTTCAACAGTTGACTGTTGGCTGGTTTGTGTCACCGCGTCCACATGAGATAATCAGAGTCGGTCATCCCAAATATTGCTCTAGCGAAATTGCAACCAAGTTTTTAACATTATTCCAAAAAAGGGGCATAACTTTTATGACATGTAGACCAGTATAGTATTTTAACAGCAACTGCATACTCCCCATTCTGCAGTGGAAGATTTTGTTGATTTTTTCCACATGGTTAGTGGTGTAGATCCCTTGTGGTTGGTAGCAAAAAGGAGACTGTTTTACATCTGTGCCCCAGTGTTAACTAGGGGCTTAGGGATGGGTGCTGGTAGGAGGGGGAACCATGCACACACAATTCAGCATAGTGGCAAGCAACATATGCCCTAGTAAAAGCTTTGGTACATCAGCCAGGGCCTCAAATTCCATGACGACAGACATCTTACTGTATGACTGAGGTGAAGTGGGCACTGGCCTTTGGTTGGCAGGCATTGTCAGTGGCATGCGGGTGATGGGGATGTTGTGGGCAGCAGCAGGCGGTTTGAAAAATTCTTTTTCCTTATGCGCTACCACTAATACAGAAAAAAAAAAAAAAAAAATTTGCTTTGTTGCATAATTGGGAGATTACTGTATAATTTCTGTATGTTTTGGATAATTTAACAAAATACACTTTAAGCGAGTTGACTAATATTAGGTGATGTTCTGGTGCACTACACAGGTTTATAGGTCATCGCATACCCGGTAGTTAAAATAGGTTTGTGGGAGCTCATTTAAAGTGTTTTATTATATCACAGGTATGCATGCCAAGGATGTCATGTGACAACTCCCACAAAAAACAAAGGCTTATAGTACACCATGAAGTGGCCTGTGTGATGGGGTGGTGATGCCTTCTCTTTTGAGGGAGCAGGCATCATCAGTTGATTGATTGGCCTCCTCAAAGGCCAGAGAGTATATTTCCTTCATACTCTTTGCTGTGTTTTTCATATTGTTACCACATAAATACAAATAATGTTACATCTTTCATTGTTTCCGTCATTAGAAAAGTGTCAGCAAACTTTAGTGCATGGTTGTCCTCCATTTCAGGTGAAAGTGTACAGCATTACTGGATGCAGGCTAGCCATGGCAAGAGACCCTGAGGCCCAGCTTGATGAAGTGCACATTTTGTTTCCAGAGTTACTCTTTGGTATTTCCTCTCCAGGATGAAGATAAAGGCCAGCAGTGATATGGTCAACACTGATCTGGTGAGATGAATATTAGGTTATTCTGCTGCTGTCACTGTAACCCGAGGCTCATCGGGAAGTGAGCTCAGTGAACTGTAGGCTATAGTTGGCCTTTTCCTGTAGTCCACCATCATCCTTAGGAGGGTAGGGAGTTAGAGGTTAGAGTATAGCCTTAGCAATCCAGTGCAAGAAACCATACCTAAGTTGAATGAACTTATTGGTGGCAACAAGAATCAACAGAAAGGATGTCACCTAGATTCAAGTTTTTATTTATTTGTTATTTATTTATTTTTTTCCAGCTGAGAGCTCTTGTTTAATTATTAGAAATGATTAATGCTCTCTGACTCAGTTCACTTACATGTGTGAGTGAGTCAGTATCTGCAGTGTATTTATACTATTTATTACACTGTATTACAGGTTTTAAAAGAATATCATTTTTCAGCATAGGCTACTTGCTTTCCAATGCACTTGGTTCATCATTGCACTAGCTTCCTTCTTCCACAGGCAGTGAGCAACAAAGAAGGTACAGTATAATTATATTGTGGATAATTATACACTCCTTCATATTTTCTACTTTAGTTTTGTTACGTCCAGGTAAATTAATTCACCTTGGAGGGACTGTTTGAGCAGGAGGGATTAGATACAGCCCCCATTTCCCCTTTTACTAAGGTCTTCCAAAGGCTGGTTTTATTGTAATTAAGGCGCTCCAGCTGGATTGAGCCTGTGTGGGTCGATACTCAAGGAGTGATTGGGGTTTAATGCTCATGTAATGCCTCTTAGGGGTGAGTGAGACTGGTCACTCTCATTGTAAATGTCAGTCTCATCTTAAATGTCAGGACCAACTTGCCCATCCCTGGGCTACTATGCTCATCATAAGGCAACACAGGACTCGGTTTTATATATATATATATATATATATATATATATATTCACTCATCTTAAATGTTGGGACCAACTGCCTAGCCCTAGGCTCGTACACTCCTCATGGGGCAATGTAAGATTGGATGATGGATGGATGGATATAATATATATATGGAGGTAGATAGATAGATACTGGTAGCTGTGTGGTTGAGTTCTCACCCTGGGACTGTTGTGTTAGGGCAACTACAGAATCTTGGCTCCATGTTATTACTTCCTGGGACATTGGGAACCAGCTGCGTATTTTTTTTTTCCAAGCTGAAGTTAGCCTTCTCTTGCATCCTCCTTGCAAGGGATAGTAATGGTGAGGAATGGTCATTTAACTAAGCAGTGGAGCCATCTAGTTACACCCAATCTTCGTAAATTACGGCAATTTCGGTCTGGACCACTACCGTGATTTATGAATTCCGTGATTTATGAATAATAACTCTTACGTGAAAATTTAATTTGGGTCAGGACTTCGGCCAACCCGCCCCCACAGCACCCTACCTACGCCCATCTAGGCACCATCAAACACAAACATACAAATTTAGGAATATTCAGTGCATGTATTAAGTAGAAATAAGCAATGTTAAGGGATCTCACTTTAATCCTGTGACGAAGTTGCCTAAGTGAATGGAGTGGGGTGGTGTTGGGAAGAACTTAGAACCTCTCAGCACTCATTCTTCCCAAACTCTTTCGCCAGCTTTGAAAACTTCTCTCCCTTCCCAGCACAACGAATGAACCCCAAACGTTGACTGTACGACAACGGCGGCAGCTTCTTGATGCCATATTGCTTAGAGCGCTTCATCGGGGGGTCGGGAGGGGCCATGGCAGGTAGGAGGTGGGGGGAAGTTACACAAAAAAGGCAGGTAGCTCTCGTACTCCACGGCGACGGTCTGTAGTGTGCAGACTGGCGGGACAAGAACAACAACATGGTGGCATTAGTATGCACACTTGCCACCAGGGATGCGTGGTGATTGGTTGTTGGGTCGCAATTTTCAGTTTGAATGCCGCCGTTTACGGTTCTCCTCAGAAAAGGCCCACTTCGGTGCCTAGGTCCGCGATTTTTGTGACTTAACAGTGATTTAAGGTTGGTGGCAGTCTGACGGCTACTTAGCCATGATTTACGAATCCGTGATTTTTGAACACGCAATTTACAAGCATTGAGTATACCTGCTTATGATGACAATCCTTGGCTATATATAGCTATTTTGCCCACCTTATCTTGGCACAAATTACTTTCCTTTTGAAGTCTGTTCCTCATAGCTTAATGGCAAAGCAAGACAGCAGTGCGACTTGATAATTTCCCAAGCGCTTCATCATGACTATCACTGAATTCTAGTGGTAATATCTAGTGGTAATATCTCGGGCCATACCACATTGAGTACACCGCTTCCCGTCCGATCAGCGAAGTTAAGCAACGTTGGGTCTGGTTAGTACTTGGATGGGTGACCGCCTGGGAACACCAGATGCTGTTGGCATAACGTTCTCCCTACGTGTCAAGTGGGGTTGGTGGAGGATTAGTACCCCTCCCTGTAAAACAATTAACTCTAAGCCCTTGGCCATCCCGTTTGGGATACATGGCGTCTGGCAATGAATGAATGAATGATGAATATCTTACAGCTCAGCATTCAAGATAAGATGACTATTTTAGGCCAGGTTAAAGTGGACAGTGTATTACAGTTGCTTCCCCTTTTACAAAATTAATTTGTGTTGGTGGTTGATTTGTAGCCTGAAAAGTTTAGATACTGAAATTCACAAATAACATATGTCATGAGGTGCCTATCCACAATACTCCTCTCTGTAAAATAGACCTTCAATCCCATGGCAGGTTATTCAGCCACAGTACGTAGCTAAAATGCCACTACATCATCCACATTACCACAGTTACTTCTCTAGGTGGTATGCTGCTCATTTTATCTAGCAACTGACAAAGGGTGTATTATTCACCTACTCAAAAAAGTCATATTTTTAAGAAGACTGTCAGGTTTTTATTGATATTGTGATGAAAGATTACAGGGTTTAGTTGGTACCGTTGTTCTACTACTTCTGAATTGATTGTCACGTTGTTTCAAGTTAAGTGCACTGCGAATCCGCTATAAAAAATAGCAATTTTGAAAATCGAAGATCAGCCAAAATCTCCTCGTCCTCCTATCATTATTACTATTATTTATTTATTTATTTATTTATTTATATGTGGTAGCTGGTAAATGGGAACACTCACCATCCACTCACTCGATGTAGTGCTTCTCTCGGCTATCCGTCCTTTCCTCTCCTCCGTCCATCTTTCCTTCCATCCTCTTCTGTCTTTCCTTCATTCTTTCCTCGTCCTTCTGCCTACGGGTGACTTTACACTCCCTCTTCCTTCTTTCTTTCCTTTGTTCTTTCCTCCTCTGCCTGCGGGTGACTCTACACTGAGTGACAAGCCAAATGGTTTCCTGTACACCAGGAAACCATTTACTTCGTTGGGTGGTAACCATATAACCAAATTTTGGCGCCTGGTGGTTCAGTGGGTAATTACGGTGCTCCAATTGGATGAAACCAGTGAAGGTTTATATCCAAGGGGTGGTTAGGGTTTATTGCTCATGTAATGCCACTCAGGTATGAGTGAGGTGTCATTCTCATCTTAAATGTAAGGACCAACTTGCCTAGGCCTGGGCTCCTGCGCTCTTCTTGGGTCAATGTAGGATTGGATGATGAATGAATGAATTATTATTACAGTATTTGTTTGTGCTAGGAGGGGGTTGTTAATAGCCAATACTCTCTTCAGACACAAAATGATCCACAGGTATACGTGGATGCAAGAGCTCATAGAGGTTGGGGGAGTGGACTTTTGGACCACCACTTGGTCCAAATGAAGTGGAGGAATAGAAGAAGGGAAGGACAGGAGGGAGTAGTTAATATAAGGAGGGTAGAAAGTCTACAAGAGGATGGAATAAAGGCAGAATATAAGAGAGAAGTGGAGGAGCGATTGGGTAAATATGATTTGGAGCTGATGGGGGACGTGGAAAGTGTGTGCAAGATATTCACTGAAGAAATCTGTGGAGCATGTGAGATGGTGTGTGGGGTGAAGAGAAGATGAAAGGGGATGCAAGGAACAGCATGGTGGAATGAAGAGGTGAGACAAGCTGTTGCACAAAAGAAGAAAGCATATAGTGAGTGGATGAGAAATGGGTGTGGAGGAAATTGAGAGAAAGAAGACAGAGTTATATGTAGAGAGGAAGAGAGAGTTGAGAAGATTAGTAAGAGAGAGGAAGAAGAGAGTGGATGAGGAATTTGGAAGGAGTTTGAGTGTAAAGTGGAGGGAATGTAAGAAAGTGTTCTGGCAAGCGATAAAGAGAGTTAGATAGGGTGTTAAAGAAGTTAGTCGGAGAGTGGAAAATAAAAATGGTAGATTACTTGTGGAGAAGGGAGAAAAAGTGAATGAATGGAGAGAACACTTTAAGGAATTGTTGAACATAGAGATTGAAAGTAATGGGAGTATAAGTGGTTGGGTACTGACAGGGAGAAGGCAAGATGTGAGAAGAAAGGAAGAAATCAGTAAGATAGAAGTAGTGGAAGCAATGAAAGTCAGAATGGAGAAAGACCCAGGAATTGATGGAGTGTGTGGTGAAATGCTGAAGCACTGGGGAGAGATAGTAGTAAAATGGATGTGAAGGATGTGGAGATTGGCCTGGGAGGAAGGTAGAGTCCCAGAGCATTGGAAGTCACAGTCAGGTATAATTATTCCCCTGTACATTGGAAAAGGGGAAAATTAAGTGTGTGGTACTCATAGGGGCATTTGTCTTCTTAGTGTAATAGTAATACCTCACAGAACTTTACAGAAAGAGGGTTAATGTATCAGCAGACGGAGAATATATCCTAAACATGTTACTTTTTCAGGGGTTGTGAGTACTGCTGCTGCAGATGATGTTCCTGTTATTGCTGCTGCTTCTGCTACTCCTGGGGTCCTCCTGCTGCTGCTTCTGGAGTTCCTTCTGCTGCTGCTTCTTGGGTTCCTGCTGCCAGTGGTGTTCACCTGCTGCAGCTGCATCTGTCTTCTTGGCATGGACAGGTTGGCACTGGCCACTTTATATCACTGGAAAAAACTCAGTGCTGCAGAGGAGTTTCTTCTCTAGGACCACCCATAACTCTTGGCCACCCCAGTTTTCAAGTCTTCGCTGTGCTCCTGCAGCCACAACTACAAGTGCTTCTACTTCTGCTGCCACTACCACCTTTTTGAGATTTGTGAGTTGCTTGACGTGGCTGAAATTTTTGGACTTCAGCAGCCTAATTCCTAACCAGTTGGAGAATAAGACAAGGATTACAGTGCTGTGGCTCTGCATCCATTCCATATCACTGAAGCCAAGTTGATGTGGACACAGTATGTTAACAGTTGCTCCTCTGCTTAGGAAATTGAGAATTCCTCACCCCATCCTAGAGTGGGAAAAGGAGGTTGGCTGATGATGAGTGGTGATGAACAATGATAATGTTGATAATTGTGATGATCAGCGCCATACCTTAGGCCATTAATCACATGGTAGATTATTCTACCACCATGGTATACAAGGCCACTTACTTATCTCGGTACTCATTTTACGTGTGAAACAACAACACTGATGATGACGACGATGATGATGGTTATGGTGCAGTGTCATGATTCAGTCCCAGACATTATCAGGATGGCATGTTCGTAGAACAATACAAGGCCTAATAGAACCTTAAACCGGTAAGCCTTACGTAAAGTTCTAAATTGGGAGAGCAACTGTGTTTATTCCATCTAACACCAGGTGGTTTTATTCAGCTGAGAGTGATTCTTGGGATAAGGAAAATGATCATATTTTAGTCTGTGGTTAATGGTCATAGTTCTTTCACTTTAATGGCCCAGGTGTAAGAGAAAGCAACTTACCTACCCCCTTACCTACCTGCCTACCACCCAGCTCACCATCCTACTTACCTGCCTGCCCACCTGCTTACTTACCTACTCACCTACCCACTCACCTTTCTACCTACCAGCCTGTTTAAGAGTGAGCGGTCGAATATTTCGCGCTGACCCATCTTTGAGTCAGGACGGCAGCAGAACCATCTGTAAATGGCCTAGGGGTGACATTCAACACCACTCCTACTCTCTAGCCTTAGCTTAGAAGTTTGTTTGAGAAGACAGAGAATAGCTGCTGTTACACTCTAGGGGTAACATTTGGGCCCCTTCAATAAAGCCATTGACCAGGGAAGACAGAATTTAAGATTTCTTGAAATCCTGAAGTAACTTAACGCCCCACATCTCACACAGGTTTTTGTCCATTCACCAGCTTTTTTCATGTAGCCCAGTGGTAGAATAACATAAAACTTCTACGTACTTTCCATTGCACTTCTTCACAAATTGCATTATTCTTTTTGCTAAGCTATTGCTGACATCGCAACTGTAGGTTAAAGTAACAAGAGCATAGTAAGCAACTTCTCCAGATATCCATCCATCCATCATCCAATCCTGCATTGCCCCACGAGGAGCGTAGGAGCCCGGGGCTAGGCAGTTGGTCCCAACATTTAAGATGAGAGTGACCAACCACACTCATCCCTGAGTGGCATTACATGAGCAATCAACCCCAACGACCCCTTGGATGTAAACCTGCACCGGCTCAATCCGATTGGAGCACAATAATTACCCACTAAACCTCCAGGCACCAAAATTTGGTTATATGGTTACCACCCAGCATAGTAAATGGTTTCCTGTTGCACAGGAAACCATTTGGCTTGTCATTCAGTGTAGAGTCACTCACAGGCTGAAGGAAGTGGAAAGAATGAAGGAAAGAAAGACAGAAGAGGGAGTGTAAAGTTACCCGTAGGCAGAAGGACAAGGAAAGAATGAAGGAAAGAAAGACAGAAGAGAATGGAAGGAAAGATGGAGAGGAAAGGGCAGACACCCGAGAGCAGCACTACATTGAGTGAGTGGATGGTGAGTGCCCCCACCTACCACATACTTCTCCAAATATACAAGTAGTATATAAAGTCCTGCAGCCTATCCTTTGCCATGATTAGCCTTAAGCTACTGGCTAAAATATTTCACTATCTCAGCATTATGTTAAGCTTACAGCCAGATAGATAGGTACACATAGATACACATGACATTGGTACCGTTACACTGATATATTGGTGAATAAATGGTTGGTAGAAATATTGCAAGCTTATTAGACGAATGTCTAGAAGTATGAGATACCTAGAAAGGTTTAGGTTATTTTTAATGCCTTTGGCTGCTAGTACAGTGCAGTAGTTCTCTCAGCTGAAGAAAGTCTGGTGTTAGTATAATAAAAGTGGCTTGTCTTCTGTGTGGCCATGGCGATTTCCTAACAGCACTTCTTAGCAAACCTTTTATGCTACAGAGAAGACACCCCAGTGAAGTATGTATGTAATTATTTACTGATTATTTGCATTATTACTATTGGTGATATATTACACAATGTACAGTGGACACAAAACATTTTATAGCCTGTGTTTGTCTAGTTCTTTCTCTTCCAGCACTTTCAGATTAGCTTACTGGATTAGCATACTGAACAGGTATATATTACAGCCCCCCAAATCTGATGTTCAGTTTTCCAAAAACCTACTCTTAACAGTATACTTTTCAGTTTTTTCAGTAGCGATATCAGTGTTGGAGACTAGTCACTGAACCTTCTGAGATCGTTGCTGCATTTTCAGTTTCAGTCACTCACACCAGCTGACCCTGTGATGCAGGCATTGCTCATTTGTTCCTTTATTTTTATAGCTACATGCAATGCTTCAACGATGGGCCAGTGTCAGTATCTGGCTGTTGTCAGTGGGATGCTGCACACTATGTTCACATCTGTGGGATGTTGGACAACATATTCACAGCCCCCCCCCCATTTTTTTTTTTTTTTTTTTTTTTTTTTTTTTTTTTTTTTTTCAAGAGGCCTGGGACTGAGCTGCCCACGGATGTAATCCTTGATGGGCAACATCCAGTTGGAGCGCCTTAATTCCTTACACCACCATGTGTCTGTCTGATTCTATGTTACCACCAAGTGTAGTAAATTATATCCTGGGCAGCAAGAAGCCACTTCGCTTGTCACTCAGTGTAGTCATGAGATGTCTGCTTGCATAAAATTCATTGATCAATAGCTACAAGGTAGGAATGAATTTCCATTGGTGGTCAAAGCAGACCTCCAGTTTCAGTACTTCCTGCAATCAGCTGAGCTGAAAGGAGTTAGACATCTTTGCCAGATTCAAGTAAAGTGACTAAAGTTACAGACAACTGGCCAGCCTTTTGCTGGCACAGGCTATAGACTGTACCAAGAATTCTGTCCTGAGCATGAGCAAAAGCATGTAGACACTTCTCTGCCGGCTGTAGCAATGGAAAGTGTTATTTGGAATATTTTACATGACATAGGCTGCAGACTAAAGTTACTGTTTTTCAGTAGTCCACCATCCCCCTTTAGGAGACTTGCAAGGAAATTGAGGGATGTTAGCACAACCTGGCAGCATTGTTACCTTATCATTACCGTATGAAGGTGTCTGTGCCAAGTACCAAAAGAGTACAGGAATAAACGTTACTGTCATTTGGGTAAGAATGATAAATACACAATACAAGATAGTGCTGTTAGAATATTGTTTGCAAACTTTTGCTCATGCCTGTACATCACAGATACAGTAAGTCCATTATATGAGACAGGTGCTTAAAAGTACAGGGTGGTCCATATATAACATGTCTGATTATTATATGTTTTGTCCTTGCATTCTGGTCCATACCTTACCCCTTTCAGAATTAGGAAGAAGAGGTTAGGATGATGATGATGATGATGGTGCTTTATAATGATGGATGTGGAGAGTGGCCCAGTCAGCATTATTTTCTGCTTCCCATTATTCTTTCATAATTTAAAGTGGTTGCTTGTTTACATCCATGGATTGCATTAAAAAAAAAAAAAAAAAAGAAAATCAAATATCTCGTCTTGCCTTTGCTTCCAGTCATGGCATAAAGTTCAGTCATTCTAAGTACTGCAAGCAAAAGATTTTCTTTCCTTGTCTTATGATTTATCTGTCAATCTTGCCAGACACCTCAAGCCCTTAAGGGATGGCCACAAACATTTCACCTCCATGCAGCTCTGTCCCCTACCATTTGGCTGCCCTCCCTCCAACTCACATCCCCATCCCTCATTTCTTTCTCCAAACCATCCTTGGTCTCCTTCTCCACCAATCAGTCTCTCATTCTCCATCCTCACTAGATGGCCAAGCTATTTCAGAGCATTTCTTTTAACACTTTAGTCACATCCACATCAACACCACAGTGCATCTATACTTCCACATTCTCTCTCTCTCTCTCTCTCTCTCTCTCTCTCACACACACACACATACACACACACTTCATTTCCATTGCTCTCACTCTTGTCTTGTGTCCTTCCAACAGGGTCCAAGCTTCACTTCAGTACATTACAGTGGGGATTGCAGTGCTGTTATGCGGCTTTATATATATATATATATATATATATACACATATATATATATACACACACACACATACAGTATACAACGTCCATGACTCCTTCCCTCTTCCTTATCAGTGCCTTCAATGAACCAGCAACCTTTCAACTTCACTTTTCCAGCACTTCTTGTGAACTTCCATCCCTGCTCATCACACTACCCAAGGACTTTGATGCACTCTCATTCTCCATTTCCTCACCATCCAGTCACATTTTGTTTGCTGTGATGTAATTTCTCACGGAGACCATAACTTTAGTCTTATCTACGTTTCCTTGTAGATTCCGTTTAATACATATACCCACAGACTCATTCACCAAGCCTTGCAGTTCTCAGTGATCCTCTCATAATGATACAGAAACATCAGCAAACAACAGTACAGGAAATTTCCACACCCCACCCTCTCTCATTAGTCACTCCAGCATCCATTACTCTACCTAGTATCTTTGACAGCTCCATCCTTATACAAATTGAACTAAAAGGACATAAATTGTTTTCCTTGTGCAGACTTATTTCCCAAACCTCACTGGCAGATTTAGATAACACTGTGACTAAAACATCCTTTCCATAGTATTTATTCATAACTAGCACCATATTTCAGAGGAAAGATGGTAATTTAAATCCTAGTTAGAATGAACTGGGCATAGTTGAATAGATGTTAAAGTACTGGTAGTCAAAATACATGCATTTCTCACATCAGCTGACTGAGCCGTTCCCACAACACACCTGATGTATATGGGCAGCCCTGTATTACCATTCAGTAAATTGTGGGTTGCTGTTGCTGTGGTCTTGGCCATCAGAAGTAGTGCTGTAACCAAACCACTTCATTGAACTGGTATAGCTTCAATCTCAGAAGTTTTACTGATACAGTACTTGCTCTTTGAGTAAGCAAAGTGTCAGTTGTTTAGCTTATCTGTGTGGGCTGATCATCATTGATTTTATACATGAATACCTTGTTGAATGAGGTGTTACTAAATGAGCTGAAAAATTTTGAGGATATACACATTTAATTTTCCAAAGTAGACTGCTGGTAGTAAGATGCACACCTGTCTGACACAGATAATTAAAAGTTAGTGAATGTTGTAATCTGGAGCGTAACTCATTTGTTTGAAGCTTATATTCCTTCTGTCCCTCCAGTATTTAGTTTCTATACCATTGACTTTGACTATTGAGAATACTTAGGATGAGTCTGGGACCACAACAACAACAGGTATTAGCCAAACTTAATAGCAACCCAAAAGATCTTAAATAAATGTGTTATATAATTGGACTTACGGATGGAAGCAATGATGCTTTTATTTTTAGCTAACAATAAAATGTAGGTGTTTTGTGAATTTAATCCTACCTGAAGTATTGGTATTTGCCTTGTTGCATTTTTATGCCAGTTTTCTTGTTAATGATGTATTTGTGTGTATATATTATTGCCGCTTAATATGATGTACCGCGCAGTCTGTCACAGGAAAAAGTATCATATACACCTATAGTCCTCATTATGGAAAATTCTAATATGCAGTAGGACCATTTTAGAATGGTCTTCTTCAGTCTCTGTTGTATTTCCCTCTGCCTATGACCTCCAGTTTTGTAAACAATGTATGCAGGAATTCAATATTTATTATGTACAGTATCATGATTTTGGCTCTTATTTTTATATCTAGGTACAGCATTGCAGTTTTCTAGCCTTTGGTTCCTTTTTCTTTGCATTCAAGGAAAAGAAAGTGCAGCCCAGAATACCACAGAGGAATGAAAGAATACTGTATTGCGCGTCCTTAGTTGATGTCCTTTCACTTATTTCAGAGATTAATGAGCATCTTTAGTTCGCATTCTCTTATATCAGAAGTTAATGATCATTAAGTTGGTTCCCTGCATTTATGTCAGAGATTAAAAAATTAACATTCTGAGTTGTCTCCCTTCATTTATTTCAGAGATTAACGAGTATCTTGAGCTGTTTTCCTTCCTTTATAAAAACATTTGTCGTTAATATGGTTTACATTTTTAGTGTTAATATATATATATATATTTTCCTGTGGCTGACTACATTTATGTGATCCATAACTTCATTTAGCATGGTTGACTTAGTATTCATGTTACAAAGCTTGCCTGGTTCTGTCAGATAAAAATGAACTGAATATAGTTTTGTATGTGTTTTTACATTGTTGCTCTTGACTTGTAATGATATATATATTTTTTTTGTACAGTACAGTAAACTCCCAATTATCAGATGCCACAATAACTGACAAATGTCATTATTTGAGAAGCTAAAATCTGGTTGAATTAAAGCTTTATCCATTGTTTACATCAACTGACAGGGTGTCACAAACCATAGAGGAATATTCAATGAAATCTTTTACAGTACTACAGTATGGTGAGTACGGTATACAGTAACAGCATATATATTGTGAAGTACTGTACTGTTTATCGAGAATATTCACTTCAGGGTTGTTTTCTTTATGTGCAAAGTTATACAAACTTTGTTTTAAGGGGTTGTGCCCCCTGTAGAGGGGCTGAGGGTAGTACTGCATTTACTGAAAAAAATACATCTTTCAACGTGGCTTTGGCTGAATTATGATGGATAATTGGGGGATTACTGTAGTCCCGTTAAATCATAACATTGTAGGTCTTATTTTTCTGACTGTGTGATAAAATGTGCCTAGATCTTACAATCTCCAGCTGTTTTAATAGCTGTATGAAAATATCTTGAGGTGCCCCATTCGTTTGAGATATTTTCTTATACTATGTGAGTTTCAAATCACTTAACATAGTAGAAATTCCATTTTCAAGATTAAAATTGCCCCTCCCCCTTTTTCAAAAATGGTTTGGTGAAAGAACTAATTTGCTTGTCGAGTCAATTCCCAACGTTTGTGGACTCAAAATAGTTCAGAAACCTGCTTTTAAAATGTCAGCAGATTATTTTATGTAGTAGGCAATTTGATTACTTTATTTCCTGCCATATATTACACATCAGTGTATGATCCCAGTCAGTTTTACTAATTATCTACTGTATATTCAACATCCAGGAGGAGCACACAAGGGTTTGGCATCCTCACCCCCTTTTTTTTTTTTTTATTTCACCAGCGAAGTTGGAAGAGGTTATGGTTACTCCCATGTTTGTCTGTTTGTCCAGACAATATCTCCAAAAGTTCTCAATGAATTTCAATGAAATTTTGTGGAAGGGTGGGCCATGGGCCAAGGAAGAAATTAAAATTTGGGACGGATCCAGATCTGGAGTATCCCGTACAATATTGCCCAAAGTTCTCGGTGAATTTTAATGAAGTTTTGTGGAATTGTGGGCCATGAGCCAAGAAAAAAATTGATTAAATTTTGGGGCGGATCCAGATCCTTTTTAATAACATTGGCAGAGGTATGCATTCTCTGAATGCTTTCTAGTTCTTTTTATTTACTTATTATATGTTCATTTGTTTATTTTTTTGTGGATTAACTCTGAGGATCTGGAACTTGATTGATGTGTGAATGAGTGTCTGGCCCATTTTGCTGAGCTTTCAGTTTATTAACTAGAACCCATTGGACCACAGGAAACCAGTCATTTCAACTGGTTGCTCCCAGGAATGGTTTGTTGAAGTTATGTTGAAGAATTTTTCTTGTTGTGATAGTGTGATGCATGAGGTGAGTGGGTGTGTTGTGGTGTGGATGGATGCAATGCAGTGTAGGCATAGTGGATTGTTTGTGGATTGTACTTTGTGTTGGTACTGAAGCAGTTATATGGTTACCACCCAGCATACTAAGTGGTTTCCTGGTGTACAGGAAACCATTTGGCTTGTAAACCCATGGAAGCAGTTCCCATTTGGTCTTCTAGTGCATTTTTTGCATGTGTGTGATATGGGGCAGTAGTCAGGTGATGGGTCATGTACTACATTCTTAAGTTTATCCGTTGTGACTAGACTGGGATTTTCATCCCTTTGCAGCTTGCTTTCCATAGCTCAGTGGCAGAATAATGCAGTTCTGTGGCTCTTTGTCCCTTCCATAAGACTAGCCACCATATTCTAGTTTTAACCTTTGGTTTCAGCTCAGTATTCAAGATGGAAAGAGAACAATTTCACATTACAGTGAACAGAGTGTAGGAGTTGAGAATGTCTAGTGAAGAGGTACATAAAATGAGGATGGGGAGGAGGCAACCACATTAATTCTGTAGAGGTTTTTTAAAGATGTGGTGGTGGTTTAGGATGTTTAGATGTTCAGGTGGTGCTGTGGAGGAGCCCAGTTTGGCCCTGCATAGGGGTCATTTCAGCAAACTTGTTTCGGAGATGGTTTCTGGCATCCATAAGTATACTCTTTTTGTCTTAACTTGGTCCAGATTTTTGTCCTTTCGTAGCTTGTTACATCACTGACATGTACAGTAGTTCAGTGTTGAAAAAGGTAATGCTACATCTCTGCATCCTTTCCGTAGGACTTCTTTTAGACTAGCACCAGATTATCCCATTATATGCTGTTACAACTCAGTGTTCAGTATGGAGAGATGGTAATTTAAGGCCAAGCCGGGGTAAAAGAGTATAGTGACAATGTTTTGAAAGCATGAAATTTATGAGATGCTTTTGCACTGATGAGACTTATGAGTCGAGAAAAGGTCGTGTTTGTGTCCAGAATTAAAGGATATGGGGTGTCTCTTTTAGGAGTGACATGAATAAGGGAGACTAGAGTGTGTTGGAGTTTTGTGTCAGGCATGAAAGAGTGATAGTTTATTTATAGGATAAGTCTATCGGTCTGCTTTGTGTAGACAGTGTTCTAGCATTGGTGGTTACTGTTGGAGGTTGGCTGCTGTTTTGTTAGTGTTGTGAATCCATTGTTAGGTCATTGACATAGGACAGTACTGTTATTAAAGAAGGGGGGAGCAGGTAACTGAAGGAAGAAAACGTTTTAAAGTTAAAGTGAGAAGACTTTGCCGCAAATGGGCATTACGACTCACTAGAGAAACACAGGAGTGGAAGTGGAACACTTCCATCCACATCCATCGTCCACTAAGAATTTCAAGATTATTGGAGCACCTCAATACAAATGCGCAGGTTGAAAATATATTTAACAAATTTGTTTGAGACCTAAAGGCACCTTTTGCACACTGTTACAAATTTTTTACTCCAGCTTATAATGCCACCAAAAAGCACCCTTACTGTTAACACTAGATGTGTTCCTGGGAAATACTTGTAGGTAAAAATTGCTTGAAATGAGGGTTGGGTTCCCGCAGGAAAGATTTTCTCCTCGGTTATTTTAATAGTTCTATTTAGGAATGCAGATAAATGTCAAAATGTAAATTACACATTAAAAAAATGTTGTATCTAAATTTAAAGGATTTTGTATGTCACTTGTTTCTATTTAGCTTTATGTGTATTGGTATGTTATTCAAGTATTGTGTTCGGTTTCATTGTAATGCTTCCTTCTTTCCCTTCTCCAACCCTATCCTACCATGCCATACCCCGTTGTACCCTGCCCTGCCATCATCTACCCTATCCATCCTACCATCCCCCCCCATCATCCCCCACTGTACCCGTCTCTAATGTCCCTTACCCTACCCTTCCCTGCCATCCTCTATCCTACCCAGCCATGCCCTGCACTGCCCTACCCTACCCTACCTTGATCTGCTATCTCCTACCTTGTTCTTTCACCTATACTGCATTGACCCGTCATCCTCAAGCGGCCTGTCCAGCCTTGCCCTCCCTTCACCTGACTACCCTTCCATTGCCAACCATCCCCTACCCTGGCCCAGCTTCCCTTTAACCCTGCTCAGGTAGAGGTGGGTCTGAGAGACCTCCCCCCCCCCATCCTCTTTTCTAGTTCATGAACTTCTAAATACCCGGGAGCCCTGTTCTTCACAGTAGCTTCCCAACTTTGTGTATCCATGCAAGGGGTGAGGGAGTTACTTTAAACTCTCTGTCCATTTCCACAGTATAAGGGTAATGTATGTGAGTTTAAGTTGGGTATGTGAAACCCATGTCTACCTGAGGTGTGTGGGGTATTTTGTTCTCCCTGATTGCAGATGTGAATGCAGTGCCTGGCAGCCCCTCTTCACACCATGAAGCACCATCCCATACCAAGCTTTGGGACCACTCAAGCAACCATTAATTTTTTTTTTTTTTTTTTTTTTTTTTTTTTTTTTTTTAATAGAAGGCCAAAATATATTTACTGTTTTTTCTACATTTTTTTTTCCCAAAAATTAAAAAAATATAAAAAGTTCATCTTTTTTTACGTGTTTGTGTTGCATAAAAATTAACTATGTTACTCTATTATCGGTATTGGAATAAAGGAAACATAAACATTTTTCCCGAATTTTTATATTTTTGGGTCAGAGAGACCAATGTCTGCCTGATATGCAACACGGACCAACGTCTGCCTGAGCTGGGTTAATGTATTTTGCCATCCCATACCCGATCCACTCCCGCTATCCCTTACCTTGCCTTCTTCTCCCAGTTCTTCTTTGCCATCTACCCTGCCCTTTCCTACATTAACCCTCCTCTCTCTACCCCACATTACCCTACCCTGTCTAGCATAACCCTACCCTAGCGTTTCTGTCCCAACACACTATCCTGCCTCATCCTACCCTACCCTGTTATTTGAAATTTAACCCTTCACTCTCAACCGTGCCTCTCCTACTTTACCCTGCTCTAGTTCTCCCTACCCTGACCTTCCTTTCACTATCCTGCCTTCCCTTTACCTCCTCTACTCTGCTGCTCCCTACTCTGCTTCTTATTACCCTGCCCAGTGTCTTGGTGCACTGCTTTTTGGTACTCTGCCCTCCTGTGTCTCACTACTCAATTCCTCTCCCCACAGTGCTTTGCCACTTTTTATCCTACTTCTTACTCCACCTTGTCTTTGCTTACTATACCCTACCCCTCCCTACACTGCTATTCAGTCCACCTGTCTTTGCCTGCTCTCTCTCTCTCTCTCTCTCTCTCTCTCTCTCTCTCTCTCTCTCTCCAGAGCTACTTAGTTCATCTAGGTCTATAATTAGCTTTTGATGACTTTAAAGCTTCTATTGCAAGCCTCTATGCTGAGTCGGGTCTACCGTCTTTTCCAATGTGCTCTTCTTTCTCTTCGATACTCCATCATCCCCCCACCAGAGGCTGACCATTCCTCTAGCACAATTTACTTCCTGTCGACACACTGCTTTTTTGTGTACATTATCTGCTGTCTAATTCATCCTTTACAGATTCCAATGTCCTTCCTCTCTGTTCTCATAACTTTCCCCCACCTGCTCTTACCTCCAACTATTTGCACCTCTGTTATTCCATACTCCAAATCCTCTGCCTCACCCCTTGTCCTTCATACCTATTTTCTCGAGTATCATTCTTCTACCCACGTTTACACTGATGACTCCAAAACATCAAATGGCTTAGGTTTTGCTGTACTGTATTTTTTTGCCTCTCAGTCTTATCAGTTTACCTTAGCGTCTGTTGCCAGTCTACTCACAACAGAACATTTTGCCTTACGATGTATACTCTTCATTACCTTTTGTCCTTTTTACTGAATCCCTTAGTGCACTTTCCATTTTGTCATCTTTCTTCTCTTTACACCCCCTTATTCGTGAGATTCAGTAATGGCTGCTTTGTTTTTTTTTTTAGAAAAACATTTCTGCTGGGTCCCTAGTCATGTAGGTATACCAGTACTTGTAAATGAACAGGTTTATACTTTAACACGTCTGCAGTCTCCTTGAGGAATATCATTTTTGAGCCATTCTGGCCTCCCTATTGTCACTTTTTTAACTTCAAGGTGGCTGGTCTGACATTTCAGCCAATAAACTCCGCTCAGTAAAACCGTCTATTTTTTGCTTGGCATAATCCATGTCACAGAATAAGGCGATGGGAAACGCACTAGCCCATCAACCAGCCCACACCTTTATTTACTGTCCAACGAACCACCTCCTCCTCGTTGTACCTGTGATGTCCTCCTTTCTGTTTCATATAACCTTTAGACTGTCCAAGTTATGCTACTGCTCATGCCACTGCTTTTTTATTTCTAGTACAGCTTCATCCACGTCTGTCTAAGAGATATTCTCGGGGAATCCTACTTTTCTTTTGATCATATTATTTCCAAAAACATTTCATATCCTTCATATAATGTAAAATTCCCCTATTAGTTTTTGATTATCCTCTGTCATGTCCTCCGTACCTCTTACTATAATCCGGCACTTGTATTTCGTTCACTCAGTCACTCTTTTACACTAACCAGCTTCAGCTCACCCTACTCTGTCTTTGCATATCTTCCCCTAGGCCTACCCTGCCTGTTATTACCCAGTGTTTCCTCATACTACAATACGCTGCCTCTCCCTCTAACCTGCCTTTCATCTCCTTACTCTGCCCAGTATCTTCACACACTACCCTGCCTCTCCCGACGCTATCCTGTCTCATCCTACACTGTCTCTGCCTTACTCTGCCCTGCATCCTTCTACACTGCCTTTCCTCTCGCTACCCTCCCTTGCCTCTACCTACACCTTCCTTCCCCTCTCTACCCTCCTCTTCCTTTCCCTATCAAACCCTACCTCTCCCCACCCGTCCTTGTCTCGACTTAACTAACCCTGTCTTGCCACCTTACCTTACCCTGCCTCTCCTTCCCATACTTTTTTTCGCCCTACCCCACCTTGTCCTACCATGTCCAGCCTTTCCTTCCCCTACCACTCCCTACCCTACCCTTCCATTCCTTAAACTAGCCCACCATACTCTGCCCTGCCATACCCTACCCTGCCTAGCATCTCTTCACCTTCCTGTCATCTCTCCCACCCTGCCCTGCCTCTTGGTACCTTACCATGCCATCCTCCATATTCTTGTCATCCCCTACTTTGTCGTGTCTCCTCTCCCTACTTTGACATGGCATGCACTTCCATGGATCTGCCTACTGTTCTTATTCCTTCCTCTCTCTCCCTGCATTTCCTTGCCTGTGTGTGCCTTTGCTTGCATCTTCCTGCCCTTCCCCACCTCACCCCTCTGTTCTCTGGCTCCATCTGCCCTTGTTTTCATTTTCCTGCCCATTCATTGCATTTTCTGCCGTGTCTGTCCTCTGCATCTCCCTGTGCTTCCTTTACTCCCTAATCACTTTGCTTCCTTACCATACCCATCCCTCACTGTCTCATCCCTTCCTTTACCCCTCTCTTCCATCCCTTCCCTACTCCTCCTCCCCCATCCCTAGCCATCTCTTCCCTACCCTTCTCTCTCCCCTACCTACCCTCCTATCTCTTTTACCCAGTACCTCCTCAATCCTCTCTCTTCCCCCCACCTCACCTGCCATTCTCCCCACCCCCTCTTTCCCCTCCCATTGCCTTCCCTCCAGCTGCATCCTTGTTGTCTACCTTGCTTCATGCCACTCCTCTGCATTCCTCCTTTACTTCTCTGATTGTCATTCTCCTTTCCTGCCTCCCCTCCACTATTACTAAATCAACCTTCACCTCCGTCACTGCTCTACCTACCTCCCCCTCACCACCATACTACCGAGCCTGCCTCCCCCCCCCCCCCGGCGCTATAATTACACCACCCTACTTCTCCCCTTCTACAACCACAGCCCTATAGATTCTCTGCGAATGCAATAATTTGTATGACCTAAGTTGCATATCGAGATTGATAGGAACTTGTAAATGTAACTCATGAAGATGCTCAGGTTGAAAAATGTGAATAGACAAAATCTGTGAAACAGATACATCCGTATCGTACAATACCGGTACCAGTACATTAACAAATTTAGAATGTTTCACAGATTTTGTTTATTCACAGCTTTCAACTTGGGCATCTTTATATTGCTGATTGTAAATAAATGTTAATAAAAGTATTTTATGACCAGGTTGTATTTATGAGCCTTCTGTAGGACCCCCCCGACACACTGAATTCAAATTTCCAGGGTGGAATGCACCAGAAAAATTTTGAGAGATCGCGAAAAAATCAATATTTATAAAGGTTTTTAAGCCCCATATTTATAAAAATTCTTAAGAATATTTATAAATATGATTTCACAATTACAAATTACTCCATATTTATAAAGATTCTTAAGTTTAAGTACTTTTATGATATGACTTAAGTCATTTATAAATATTCTCAAGAACCTTTATAAATATGGGGCTTAAAAACCTTTATAAATATGGATTTTTTCGCGATCTCTCAAAATTTTTCTGGTGCATTCCACCCTGGAAATTTGAATTCAGTGTGTCGGGGGGGGGGGTCCTACAGAAGGCTCATAAATACAACCTGGTCATAAAATACTTTTATTAACATTTATTTACAATCAGCAATATAAAGATGCCCAAGTTGAAAGCTGTGAATAAACAAAATCTGTGAAACATTCTAAATTTGTTAATGTACTGGTACCGGTATTGTATGATACGGTTGTATCTGTTTCACAGGTTTTGTCTATTCACATTTTTCAACCTGAGCATCTTCATGAGTTACATTTACAAGTTCCTATCAATCTCGATATGCAACTTAGGTCATACAAATTATTGCATTCACAGACTATATAAATACATCGTGTAAGAACAGTAACAACATAATGCCGAAATCCAGCACAGAGCCTGATCACCATTTACGTCAAGTGTAAGAAAATTGGTTATTAATATAATTTGGGACATTTAATAACACCTTGATTTTATTAGACATTAATAACCCTTTTAAAGGGTGTAGATTGGGGAGGGAGTGAACAGGTAGGGGGTAAGGGTGCACAGGTGGGGAAGTGGGTGTAAAGATGGGGGGAAAGGCCATATAGGTGGTGGGAGGGGGCATATAGCATGGAGGAGAGGGTATATAACATGGAGGGGACGTATGGCTGGGAGAGGCGGTGGATGGCTGATGGGAGAGGGTGGATGGCTGGGGGGATGGGGTGCATGGCTGGTGGGAGGGGATGTATGGCTGGTGGGAGGGGATGTATGGCTGGTGAGAGGGGGGCATATGGCTGGGGAGGGGGGATGTAGGGTTGTATAGCTTGAGGAAGAGTGTAGGGGGTGTACAGGAGGAGAAGAAAATGAGGGGGAGGAGGAGGAAAGGTGGGATGAGGAGGAAGAGCAGGGAGAATGAGGAAGAGGGAGGAGGAGAAGAAGGGTGGGAGAGGGAGGGGTGGAAGAGGAGGGAGAAGAAGGATGGGAGAGGGAGGGGTGGAGGTGGAGGGAGGAGGAGAAGGAGAGGTAGAAGGAGGAGGAGAGGTAGACAGAGAAGGTGGAAAGAGGAGGAGGTGGAGAGGTACAGGAGGGAGGAGGAGGTGGAAAGGAAGAGGAGAAAAGAAAGAGCAGCGAGGAGGAGAGGAAAAGCAGGGAGGAGAAAAGGAGGACAGGGAGAACAGGGAGGAGAAAAGGAGGACAGGGAGAACAGGGAGGAGAAAAGAGGGAGAGGAAGAGCAGGAAGGAGTACAGGATGAGCAGGGAGGAGGAGAGGATGAGCGGGGAGGAGAAGAGAATGAGTGAAAGAGCAGGAAGGAGGAGAGGAAGAGCAAGGAGGAAGAGCAGAGGAGGAGAGGAAGACTGAGATGCAGATGATAGAGACAAATGAGGAGGTGGGGGGAGGGAGAGAGGAAGGTGGGGGGAGGGAGGTAGGACTGAGGAGGGGGGAGGGAGGTAGGACTGAGGAGGGGGGAGGGAGGTAGGACTGAGAAGGGGGGAGGGAGGTAGGAAGAGGGAGGAGAAAGGAGGTAGGAAGAGGAAGGAAGGAATAAGGAGGAGGAGGGAGGTAGGAATGAGGAGAGGAGAGGGGAGGAAGGAATGAGGGAGGAGGAGGAGGAGGAAAGAGAAACAGGGAGGGACCCAACAGGAATGGAAAGTGAGTATAGAGGGAAGAGGAAGGAGGGTGGAGAAATGAGGGAGGGAGGGTGGAGAAAGGAGGGAAGAGGATGGGGAGGGGGAACAAGGGGGGGAGGAAGGGGAAGAGGATGGGGAGGGGGAAGAAGGGGGGGAGGAAGGGGAAGGGGAGGGAGGGGAAGAGGAGGGACGAAGAAGGGGGAAGGAGAGAGAATGAAGGAGGACGAGGAAGAAGTAGGAATGATGGAGGTAGGGCAGCATGAAGAATGAGGAAGGTGCAGGGAGGATGTAGGAGAGAATGGGAGTTGGAAAGCTGAGGAGGTAGTAAGGAGGAAGGATGAGGAGGTATGATGAGGAAGTAAAGGACGTACCAAGGGGTGGGAGGGGGGCAAAATAATAAGATACTCACAAAGTCTGTAGTAATTCAGAGATGAGAACAAACGCTGATGTGTACATTCTGTCCAGAAAATCTCAAACATTTCCTTCTTTACATTTTGAAAAAATATATGTTTTATCCAGTAACTTTACATAAAAGTATTTCAAACATTTCTGTCGTTAAATTTTGAAAATAAAAATCTTTACATAAATGATTATGGCTGCTTTTTAGTACATCATAAATATTTATTTTATGTAACATACTAATTCATTCAGAAATATCTGATTAAAAAAAAAAATGCTCCACATCTGTATAATTCGGAAACTCTTACTTAATGTTCTGAGGATTTTCTTTGCCTGTGAAAATCTGAATACTGGGCTTTGGCAGACACTGCTTACTGTGTCATTATTTATCATGATGCCCTCCACTCATGCAAATGTATATTTTAAAAATTTATATTTTCAACAAATCTTATTAGCATGAGGCACCTACATTATATACCGTAAATATATTGTTATCATGGAAGGTGTGAACCATGAGTTATTTGGATCAATGTGCTACCCATACCCCCTCCCACATACAAACTCACGTAATTATATCATTTTCCACCACCCTGGTTCCATCCACTCTCTCCATATGACCACCTAAGCACACTCTCTTAACCATATTCCTTACTGGGCTTCTTTAACAAATCACACTATTTCTCATCCTAGGTATTCAATACACTTAGCACACTTCCCTCGAACGGCTACGGAAGACAGGCAGGGAGGGAGTGAGGCAGGAAAGCAGGGGTAGCATGAGTCAGGAAGGTATGAAAGGATAAGAGAGGTAGCAGGAAGGAGCTGAGGCAGGTAGCAGGGAGGAGATCAAGTAAATAAGGCAGGGAAGAGATGAAGTAAATGAGGCAGAGAGGAGAAGTAGATGAGGCAGGGCGGATTTCAGTGCGGCAGGTAGGACGTGAAGTAGGTTAGGCAGGGAGGATGTGACGTAGGTGAGAAGGGGAAGAGGTGAGGTTGGTGTGGCAGGTAGCAGCAAGGAGGAAAGGGAGGAGGAATGGGTTAAGCATAGTGCCCCTCCCCGTAAAACAAATAACTCAAAATCTAATGACCACCCATTACAGGATTATGGCGTCTGGCAATAGTTAGTTAGTAGTTATGTAGGTACGGTGGGGGTGAGGCAGGTAGGAAGAGAGGTGGTGAGCCAGGTAGGCAACAGGGTGAGACAGGTAGGAAGCAAGGGGTATGGAAAGGAGACAGAAATGAGAGGAGGAACTGAGAATGGAATGGAAGGAAAGTGTCTGGCAGGATAGGGGTGAGACAGGGATGGAGGAGGGGAGGGGGAAAGGAAAGGCAGGCATATAGGATGGGAGGAGGAAAGGAAAGAAAGCAAGCATATAGGAAGGGGGAGAGGAAGCAAAGGAGAGGAGGTGGGTATCTAGGACGGAAGGGTAGGGCATGAAGGAAAGGAGGGAGAAAGACAGCTAGACAGAGAGGGGATGAGGCAATCAGAAACAGTAAGGAAGAAGTGGGGCAGGCAAGGAGAGAGGGGGTGCGGCAGGAAGGGGCACAGGAAGGGGGTGAGGGCAGGCAAGGAAGGGGAGGGGGTAGGGGCAGGCAAGGAAGGGAAGGAATTAGTAAGGACAAAAGGTCAGGATGATACTAACAACACCAACAACAAAATAAAAATAATCATCTTCATCATTACCCCTGCCTCCCACCTAACAACGACATGAAGAGTCTAGCATGCATAGAAACACAAATCAGGACAGAGGCAACAAATCAACAATATGTCCAGTGAAATGACCCAGACATTCACTCAGTCACCACTCAAGCTCCTGGAATCAATCACCATTCATGCCCCTGGAATCAATCACCATTCATGCCCCTGGAATCAATCACCATTCATGTCCCTAGAATCAATCACCATTCAAGTCCCTGGAATCTTGAAACTATAATTTTGTATGAAACTGTATGACCAAGATGAGACAGTACAAAATGTGGCATCAGTCATATGTACCCTCTTCACCCCCCTATTCATATACATTCCCTCCACACAACCATTCCACTCAAGAACACACCCTTCAGTCTTACCGCCTAAAGACTTCCTTATTTCATACCTTTCACAAATCACATTACTTCTTATCCTATTCATTCTACAAACTCGAATACACACACACACACTCTCCTCTCTTACTTGTGTTCTCATGCCGAACTTTATAATGGTGATAACAACAACAACAACAATAATAATAATAATAATCCAAATGGTTTCCTGTAAGCCAAGAAACCATTTACAACGCTGGGTGGTAACCATATAACCAAACCATACGTGCTCCCTACGTGTCAACAAGTGGGTTGGTGAAGGGTTAGTGCCCCTTCCTGTAAAACAAATAACTCAGAGTCAAATGGCCACCCCATACGGGATTATGGCGTCTGGCAATAGATAGATAGAATAGATCATCATCATCAATCATCATTCGGACCTCCTTTCCCACCCTAGGGAAGAGTGAGCAGTAGCAATGTCCAAACAGCCCAAGTCTGCCCAATCGAATAGGCCATGCTTCCATTCACTCATCATTCAAGCCCCCAGAATCCTAGCTCTATCCGATTTGCCACAAACTTCACCATGTTCTGTAACTTCACATAGAATTTTTCCCACTTAATGATGGGTAAAGCAAAGTTCTGAAACATATTCAAAACTGTGAACAATGAACACCATGTCCACTGAAACCATCCGGGTAATAATAATGAATAATAACAATAATCATAAAAATACAATAATAATAATTAGCATGAAAGGAGGGGGTAGGTGACTTGAAAGGGCATCCAGAGAATATTTATAAAAGGAGTATTTAAACCTCAGAACACTAAATAGTTCACAATTTCCCTTATTTTTTCACTGTTGCACAGTCAACCAAAATACTATCGTACATCTGAGGATCGATGGCCGTGAAAATGGGAGAGTTTTCTACATGCATATGAATCTATTAACATACTTTTTGAGGCAGTGCCTCAAAAGGTATATCATGCAATATGTAACAATTTATGTGATTCCCAGTTGTAACAATTACCCAGGACAATATTTTCATTTATAATTACAGGTAGCTGTAATAATTACCCAGCTGTGGGTGCCTCTACACTGAGTGACAAGCCAAATGGTTTCCAGTACACCAGGAAACCATTTATATACTATGCTGGGTGGTAACCATAAAACCAAAATTATTGCACCTGGTGGTTTAGTGGGTCATTATGGCGCTCCAATCAGATTACGCTGGTGAAGGTTTATATCCAAGGGGTGGCTGGGGTATATTGCTCATGTAATGCCACTCAGGGATGAGCGACGTTGGTCACTCTCATCTTAAATGTCAAGACCAACTTGCCTAGCCCCGGGCTCCTACGCTCCTCATGGGGCAAGGAAGGATTGGATGATGGATGGATGGAGGTATGGACAACACTGTATTTGCATTTACAATTACATGTTGCCTCATATGTTACAATACAATGCTTTGTCCGTGATTCAGAATGCAACATGCAGTAAGATGGTCGATACTTTTTTGGTTGACTGAACCGTAAAACTGCCTAACTTCGGACATTTTTGAGGGTTTTTTGCATATACCTTCATGTAGAGTTGCATTATCTAATCCCTGCTGGTACCCATATATAGTCCAGGGATGTGGCAGTTGAAACCAAGTGATGAAAAAAAAAAAAAAAATTAGCGCCCAAACTGAGTGTTATTCAAAATTTTCGAGCGTCCGGTAATCATCGATATCAGCTAACCTTGGACAGCTGTGGCTATTTTCAGACACTCATAGGCTTTGCCATATACACGCCTTAAGACTTCAGTGGCAGCTATTTTCAGAGAGCCAAGCAATACTTCGGACACTTGGGGCTTTAGAAAAAAAAAGAAAAAAAAATGAAAAACATTGCACACTTCTGTGGTGAGTGAGAAGTTTAATAACAGACCGAGTACAAAAATATTCTGTGTTTTACCCCTACAATTGAAAGCTCTCAATTGGGCACTGAATCACACTGCAATCAGGTGATTTTCATATGAAAACAATCACATAGGATCCACAAAATATTCCTGACCCCAAACACCCCAAAAAATCCACCCCATATACTGAAAAAAAATTAATGAAATGAAAATGTTTCTTCTTGCAAAACTTCACAAGTCGTTGCCTTACTGATGTTTTGTATGCTAACCATATTCATACAACAACTTCAACTAGGAGATGAAACACATGTGAACACATTACTGTACATTACTGACCATTAGAAAATTTACTAAACTGAAATCCTGTGACTAGGCCTATAACTTTAGGCTATTGTACCTGATGCTGAGTAACGAAAAGATTGTAAACAACTCTTCCTTTGTACTTATTGACATCACAATACTGAGTAATATATATATCACATTTCAGATATAAATGTAGTGGTACATTACATTACTGGCCACAAGAAAATTACTGGTACTGCAACTTAAACCCTGTGACTAAACCTATTACTGTACTGTATATCAGGCTACCAGGTAATAAAAAATAATAAGTATTCCTTTGTGCTCCTTCACATCAAAACAATGATCATTACAGTTATAGAAATATCACATTTCAAAGAGGTATACCCCGTGAAGGTTTATATCCAAGGGGTGGTTGGGGTTGATTGCTCATGTAATGCCACTCAGGGATGAGTGAGGCTAGTCACTCTCATCTTAAATGTCGGGACCAACTGCCTAGCCCCGGGCTCCTATGCTCCTCATAGGGCAATGTAGGATTGGATGATGGATGGATACCATATATAAGCTATTCAAAACTTAAACCCTGAGCTCTGACTTTACTGTTAAAGCTATATTGTACTAATATTGCTATAGGGATTTATTTAGGCCAGAGACTGACATCAACATCAAAGATCATTCTACACTTACTGCCATGTGCAGGCTCTGATAAAACCTTACTGATGTCTTCTCTATCTACATCACTAAAGTCATCAACTCTGGGATTAACAAAGGTGTGGCATATCCCCTTTACATGCTTTAAGAACTTTTAAGAACCTTACTATAACGTAGTGTCCAAAGTTAGTCTGTAAAAACAAAAACCTGAGGTGAATTATTGTTTTCATTCTCAGAGGATTATGTGAACATTTTGTAAATTCCTTTGGTGCATGTCATCTACAATAAATGTTCTTTAAAATCTGCCTGTTTTGGTTCACACATCTACTTCCAAATTTCTGCACAGACAAAGTTTTCAGGGGGGGAAAAAAAAAAAAAAATCAACCAGTTCTGCATTTTTTCCCCACATACTTTCATTCATGTCAGGTTCATGTGGTTTTAATATGATATACTTCAATGCTTCACCTAACTGCCTATATTTTTTGGTTTTCAAAATACAAAGCCATATTCCTATTATTCTGGTTCATTACATTTTTTCCTCAAATGTCCGAAGTTGAACTCAAGTCCAAAGTTAGGCGGTTTTACGGTACTTACAAATGTACAGTATTAACATGTAACAGAAGAGTGATGATGTCCTTCATTTGGTAGATTAGGTGTTTATGCCATCATTTCCTTTGCTTTCATGCCTTCTTCTATAGCTACTGACTTCAGTCTGCAACTCCAAACTCGCCATATACAGTACACCTGAAGTTTTGCCTGTTGGGAAGGGCAAGAAGTGGTGAAAACTTAGTTGCTTGAACTTACATGAAAATTATAAAATACAAAAGACGTCTTTAAAGCTCCCCATTTCAGCATCTAAACCACAACATTAGCAAGTTTTGTTCTACCTATTCTAGATGTACTCAGAGATTTATGTCTGGCAAACACATGGCCACATTCAAGGTGGCACAGATAGTTTTGTAGTGCTTTGTAGGCCTTGACATATCCCACACCAATTCATAATGCACCAAACTATACACAAAAACCAACCTTCAACAAACAAACCCCTTTAGTCTGATGACATAACACACAAACCCCTTTAGTCTGATGACATAACACACAAACCCCTTTAGTCTGATGACAATTTACATTTCAATCTTGCTATTACCACAGTATTTTACCCAACTTTGGGCAGATCTCTGGTGGCGAAGAGGATGATGGAGACTATATCTAACTTCTCCAGCTTTGAAAGTCACCTGTAAGCTAAATAAAATTTTCTGGCAGCAGGAAGAACAATGTATAAAATACACCATCCGACTGAAGAGTTTAAGCCTACCAAATAGTAGCTGGCTGTCCAGTGTGCTCCTCTCAAGTTGGAAGAGTTATCCTACTACCCTTCCAAGAGCCAGCTAAGGCTAGCAATTTTAATGGCATGGAAGGCTTCATGGCACCTCTAACTTTGTGAATTTTTCTGCATATTAAACCTTAACATGATTATGTATGTTAGGCTAGTTATATCATTTTATTATTAACATGCTGCAGGTGAAGAATGACTTCATGTGGTGGCATTAGTGCCTGGTTATATATCACTGAAATACTGATGGAGTGTTTTTACATGTGGAGTTGGGTATGATTATGATGATTCTCTCATTTTTGTTTTAAATTTATTTTTTACTACTGTGACCCTCATATTACTTAACTTTAGCTATTCTTCCGGTCAGAGATGTAGAAACTAAAGAGCTATAATGATGCCAAGAAGAAATGACTGGATTAATATAAAAGAAACCAAAAACTCCATTATTATCCTTGCACCAAATTGTAGACTATCATTTTCTATATTAACTTTTCCACTGTAACTTATTACCTGCATGGGCATATATTCTTCTTTTCCCCTCTTTTTTCTCTTCAGTTCTCTTCTCCCTCAGTTATTCGCTTCTCCCCCTCCTCTCTTCTTTTCTCTTTTCTCCCTCCCTCCCAATCTTTTGTCCCATTTTTCCCTTCAGGTTTCTTTAGTTCTCCATCCCTCTGAAATGCACAGCCAAACAAGTTAGGCAGACATATTAATATTACAGTACTTGCGTTCTGATGGTTGAAGGGCTTTTGGGACATGTGCTATGCATTCCAAGATGGCATGTGTTGACTTGTACATGTGGGAGGTCCTGATAGTAACAAGTCTGGTGACACTGATGAGGTTTCCACACACCATAAGGGAGCTTGCTTGTTGAATGTGCAGCAATCCTTACAGCGCAATCCTTTGCTTTTAACCTGAAACCAAAAAAGGACTGTCAATCTGTAGGTAGTAATGACTTCCCTTATTTCTAAATTTCACTAACCTCACATTTTCCCTAAGCTGTAAACCCCTTTGCAATTTTCTTATTTCTAAATGTTATTAACCTCTTATTTTCCCTTATCTTCAAAGTCCTTTACACTTTCTTATTCTGAAATGTTATTAGCTACCCTCTCAAAAATTCCTGATCTTAGCAGTACCCATTTCTGCTTGGGTTTAAGAATATTTAGACAACTGGGGTATGTGATGCTCCACCCACACCTTATAAATAAATAGCTAATAATAATAATAATAATAATAATAATGATGATAATAATAACAATAAGAAGAAGAAGAAGAAGAAGAAAAATGAGCAACCTGAAACTGGAAAACTATGCAGTATCATAACAATGAAAAATAAAGTACTGTAGTACTGCCCATTTCCAGAAAATCACATGCAGGACATGGCTGAAGAGAAATAAGCTACACCAGCATTGTATGGAGGTAAAACAGTAACTGTCAGTCCCATTATGCCTCCTCTGAACCATAGGGACCAGAGACTATGCAACCAGTCCTGAACATTTAAGGGTTCAAGACCAAGATATATCCCTGGCAGCATTAAAAAAAATAATAATAATAATAATAATAAAAAAAACTATGGGACTCAAATCGTAGTTTGTAGGCCACAATGCATTTTCAATTCATGAGTTCCACCACCATGCCAGCTTATAATTACCATAACCTGCTCATACTACAGATACCGGTATGGCAAAAAGGAATACTGTATATATCATGTAATAACACAGAATTATAAACCGTACACAAACTGCACAAGAAATTGTAGCTAACATGATTTAAATCATATGATACAGAAACATGTGGTTACTGAAAAGTAAAATCCAAAACATTTAAAAAGGAATCACTTATTGATGGAGTTTGAACACTTTGTTTTCGTTTCGTTCTCATTTTTGAAGGCTCCAACATGCTTGCATGCGTTGGCCTTGGTCACCTAATAATGGTTCTCCATGCTGCTTGATCTCTGGCAGCTTCCCAATTTAGTCCCTTAACCCTTAGGTCACAGTCAATGACCTCGTCCCAAGTCTCTTTTGGTCTACCTCTTGCTACACTACACCCAACATTAACACGTCTCACTTTCTTCACCCAATTATCATCCTCCATCCTCTCCACATGCCCAAAGCATCTTAATCTACCTCTCCTCATCACAACACCAATAAACCTAGTCCCCCCAGGCCTTGCACTCAAGGACACACAGCAAATCCACCTAATCATTGCCATTTCTGTACATTTGAGCCTGCGAATATCCTCTTCCTTTACTGCCCAGGACTCACTACCATACAGCATTACACTCCAGACATAAGCCACACACACAGATCCCATAGCATGGAGGGAGAACCTCTCAATGTCTGGAGAAGCAACAGCTACCTGAACTTCTTCCAACCACACCTCACTCTAGCCACAGAGCTAGCTCCTGCCCCATCTCCAGCACATAAGATGTCTCCCAAGTGACAAGACTCCTTCATGCACTCACGAGACTCACAAGCAAGTTCAATCCTTTTATACCTGGCAATATCCACAAGCTCTCCTCGACACACCGCACACATGAAATCAGCATTATCTCGTAGTCTACCTCTAATCCCATTAAATTTGTACAGAACAAAACAACACAAGCAGACCTCACTGATTTAACAAACTTGGAGTCAGAATTTCAACACAGTTCTAAGTGCTACTTCCACCAAATATTTAAGATCAATAATTAATTAAAGTACCGGTACTTCACTCTATTATTTTGTTCTTAAGTGGTAACCAAATCTAAGATCTTTTTCCTATGCCAGTGCCTGGACAGTCTTCTGGTATGTTGGGGGAAAAAAAAAAAAAAGCCAATTCCATTTCACACCCTTCAGAGCATCAAGATCCAAGGCAAGGCTTCCACAGACCAAAACATTTATGAGCAGGAAACTGATTAAGCCCCTGGTAGCATTACACTCAAGTCAAACCACTGGTTATATGCAAACCTTGTTTTATGAATGGGATGCACTGCAGGAAAACAAACTGGTTTATGACTGAGAGTAAACTGAACACATTAAGACACTTGTTCAAGGAAGATACATTTATCGAAAAAATCAACTGCACAGCATAATTATTACAGATTTCCAACTCACCTAAACAGGTAATTATTTCACTTAACTGGACTTCACTTAACTGCTACGACTTCACTTAACTGCTAATTCCAACACTGTATTACTATTCAATCAACGATACTGACACATCTTAGAGTGACTAAGTTCAAAGGCCATCTTGGAATTTGCAAATGACAGTAGGGTTTCATGCTGGTGACCACTGAGGCTTTGTAGGACTATAAGGAAAAATTGTGACTGTCCAAAAAAAAAAAAAAAAAAAAAAAAAATGCTGCTAAAATCTCTTTATGGGATTGTAGCATTCATTATATGAAGCCACATAATATAAAACAAAATGAGCTAAAATCTGCAACTATATAAACAAATGATCATGTAATGGTCTGTCACAAATACTGTAACAAGGTTTGCCTCCACTTCCAAAACTCAAACCGTAGCACAATAGCAGCAACCAGTTCAAATCTGAGAGCTCTATCCATAGACCAACAAGTGTTGTAAGGCAACAATAGTGTGCCTGCATATGTGGACAAACAAGAGTAATGTTACTCTCAAATAAAGTTCCAATTAACACTACTGTATTGTATTTCACTTTAATTATTCTAGTTTTTTTTAATACCCTCATCCAGACAGTGATATGAATTTTTGCTTTATCAATAACTCAAGAGCAAAAACATCTTAGTGACAAAACTCTTTGAGATCTGATGTGAATATAAGTAAATGATATGTCCTGTATGCAAAACAGTGGCACAACAGGAAGTTAATGTTGGTTTAGCTTGGTTTGGTTATTTACTACTATTACACCACCTGAAGTGTTCCCCCTGAATGTCTTTTTCATTATGTCTTATAACCTATATTTTTCTAAAATATTTTACAACGGCAGTAGGTGGTGTTCCAGGTAGCTATGAACTTCATTTAATGAAGGGCTGGTTTTCAACTTGGCTCAGGTAAAAGAATGGGCATTTTAATTTTGTCTTTTCATGTAACCATCAAGTCTGCCTGCTGATATGTCTCACACTGCACACTTACTCTCTATGAAATATGGTCACAAAAGAGTATTATTTTCCAATAAAATATTTCCAGTGAGAGTGGCCTATAGGCACTGTTTTGGTTCAGGTGATGTATGACACCACGTTCTAACACAAAATGAAGTATTGTGGTGTGATTTGTAATATCCAACTACATGACTGGCTGATACACATGTAGGTCAAATTAATTCATGCAAAAGAATATGGCATCCTACTTAATCAAAACTAAACACCATCTTGGGTAATAATTCAGAAGTTTCACTGCAGTTAATACAGGGAGTCCCCGATAAACGAAGCCCCAATATACGAAAATTCAAAGGTACCGAGTACGAAAGTGAAAAATATGACAAATTCTCCTATACGAAGGGCATATGCTTCAATGGTACGAAAAGCGCTACGAGAAAGTGATTCAAATTTGGCGCGCAACCGACTGCAACGCCACTATCGTGTATGGCAAGGCAAGCAACTACCTCCGCTTCGTCCCAGTCTGTTCCCTCTCCCCAGCTGTGTAATGAGTGCCTTCTGTACTCTGAGAATCTTTCACATCTTGCATCATGAAACCCAAGCATCCTTCACCTTCATCATAATCTGTGGAGCCTCTCAAGAAGAAGCAACACCGAACTGTGACACTGGAGCACAAGCTCGAAATTATCAAGAGGCACGAGGAAGGCCAGGGCGTGAGTGAGATCGGGTCTCACCTGTATATACTGTACAGAACTGTTTTCTATTTTTACTCAGTGATTTGATAAATAAACAAAAGCTTAGAGTTCATTTTGCTTTTATTAACATTTCTACTGTAGATTTAAGAGCTTACACCCAGCCTAGTACAGTAGAGAGTAGTTAGTTGACAGATTTTGGAATGTATCTCATCATTTTCTTAAGTTTCTTATGGGCAAAATTGCATCAATATAAGAAAAATCAATGTAGGAAAGATTTTAAAGGTACCTAACCCTTTCGTTTATCAGAGACTCCCTGTATTCATGCTGGTGTTCACCATCCACTCACACAATGTAGAAATACCTTTGGGTGATTATGCAATGAGTTACAAGCTGAATGGTTTCTTGCGGCCCAGAGATAGATGTACTAATGCATCCCCTTACAGTCACCGTAAAGGCGCTACTGCTATGGTCCCCATAAGAGGGTTAGTGTTTTGCTACGCATTAACATTTCTCCCACCACCATACGGTGACCACAAGCTATGGAGAACTTGCTGTCTTTGGGGGAATTTTTCCCTGTTCAGCTGATGACCTCTTTGGCCAATCACAACGCAGGATGCTTCTCTGTGCAGATACTTCTGCCAATTATTGTGTTTGGAGACTCTGAGTTTCAGCTGACAAGAACTCAAAAATGAAATGGGACAGGCTGTCTCACACTGGGATGAAAAAAAAAAGTATGTCATTCTGGAAATGTAGAGTGAGCAGAAAACATTACTCACATTAGTACCATACAACACTTACTCGCACAGCTACTACTGAATGCTATACAACAGTACTGTACCCAGCCGATCAGGGTGGTGCTCCCGAGGGGGATGGAAATGCTGGTGATAGGGAGAGCTGGAGCTCCTGTTTAACTTGCCATCAGAATATCCTAACTATCCTCTTTTGCTGACCTTTTCAGTATGACACTAACATGAAGGGTAAGCCAGCATACTCTCCCAAACACTTTTCTCTGACTACCTCATGCACTACTCTACATGCACTTTACATATCACATGACGTACCCCACTACGTCATGGGCTGACACCAGCAAGGGCATGCAACCAGAAAACTTTGCCCCTGCTACCTTGTGGTGGGCCTATTGAGAGGAGGCGTGACGCGGGCTCGACCAGCATAGATATTGAGGCCAGGATGGGATGAGGCTCAGATCTGTGCTAGAGAGTACAGAGCATTGCAGTTTTCAGACTGCCACCCAGCAGAGTGGGGCCCAAACCCGTGAGCAGCGTCCAAGGAGACTGCTCCAACAGTGGGTGCATAATGGTGGGTCAGTTAAAGCGTCAGTATGTGATTGGAAGGTGTCCCTGTAGCTGTCCTGATAGGGCGCCCCAAGACCATTGCCAAAGACTCTGGTCACAGCTGGGGGGCTATGGGTCCCAGGTCCCATGCCTAGGCTTGGGACTGCGCAGGTGGGTGGGGCCTGTGGTATGTCTCTCCCCTTCACTTAATTTTACCGAATGACAGGAAACAATGAGAAAGAGCGCAAGCCTGAGGAAACAAATCACCCAAGGGGATCAGAGTGGCATTTTGGAATGTGGGTAGTTTGAAGTGCAGAGCAGGGGAAGTAGCTGAGACCATTAGTAAGAGGTGGGTGGATGTTGGCTGTGTACAGTGGGTTAATACTGTATAGGGGTGGATCAGTCAGAAAGACAGGTGGGAGAGATTGTAGATATAAGCTATTTTGGCAGCAAAGCGCAGATGAATACAATGGCGTTAGCGTGCAGGTTAGAGAAAAATGGGTGAAATATGTCATGTAATGTGGGTGAATGAATGAATTAGCTATAGCAGTGAAAATTTTGCTCAGCGGCTGACATTTTCATTCATATTGGCGTATGGTCCATAGCCTTGCTTGGATGATGTAGAAAATGATGGATTCTGGGACAACTTGATATCGTGTGTACTAAGTGGTATGGGGGATGAAGAGATTGTAGTTTTGGGAAGGGACTTAAATGATTATGTGGGTGAAGCAGCTCAAGGATATGAAGGGGTGCATGGGGGATGCACAAATGGAATGAGGAATGTGGAAGGGAAAAGGATAGGCTACTCAAGTTTGGGGAGGCAATGAACATGAGTGTGTGCAATATGCATTTTAGGAAGAGAAGAAGTAGGTTCATTACATACAAGTCTGGGGGAAGGTAGCCAACCAGACTATTTCCTGGTCAGGAGGGCTGATAGGAGGCTGGTGAGGAATGTTACAGTTATAGTGGGTGAAGTGTGTGTGCAGCAACACAGATTACTGATATGTGACATGGTACTTAAGGAGCAGGTGATGAAGAAGAGGACCTAGGCACCTAGGAAGAAAATATGTAAGTTGAAAAACCAAGCAGTAAGTGATGCCTTCTGATGCGAGATAGGTAGGGTGGCGTCTGAACAGGGAGCTGTTGGCAGTGTTCATGAACAGTACAGAGCTCTCAAGAGCACTTTCCTGAGACTTACTGATTCAGTGTGTGGATGGACAAGGGGCCCCCCCCAAGACATAAAGTAAAATGGTGGTGGGATGAGGGTGCAGAAGCTGCAGTTTAGGTGAAAAGAAGGTTTTTCCAGGAATGGAAAAGGGGTGGTAACAAAGAGGAATACTTATCTGCCAAGCACAAGGCTAGAAAAGCGGTATACAGGGCAAAATCTGAGTCTCTTACTGAATAACCTAAACCGTGTGGCACCCAACACAAACCTAAACTTAAATTAGTCTGACCTAACGACCTAAACTAACCTTAACTTACCCCAAACCAAAAATGAACTAAACTAACTTAAATAACCCAATTTTAAAGTAACTCAGCCTAGCCTAAACTTATTCTTAAACTAACCTAACCCAACACTAATCTAACCTTAAATTAGTTTAAGTGAAACTAAGCTAGGCATACCATAACCCAGCCAAAAAATAAACAAACCTAATTAAACAAAAACTAACCCAATCTAATCTAAACTTAACCTAACCTAACCATAATCTATACTAACCTAACCTATCTTAAAAAAAAAAAAAAAAAAAAAAAAAGGCTACATCAATACAATTTTCTTCACCAAAAGCCTCTGACCATTTACCTAGGATAGTAAGTAACTGTAATGTAAAGGACCTGGTAAGTATTCTTCTCTTATCAACATTTCACATACAGTATTTTAATACTGGTCAAGCTGATTGGTCAGTAACTACCAAGGCAGCATTTTAATCCGTTTTTGTAAATAGCAGTGATATCTGCTGCCCGCCATTCTCCTGGTATTTCTCCTTTTGACATGGATAAAATAAATCAAAGGTGCTGCAAGTTCATGTGAGTTCCAAGAATATTTTTGGATGCAACCGATCTCGTCCTGGAGACTGATTAGTCTTTCAATGTGAGAGGAGTGAATGATGAAGTGAAAGAGAGAGAGATTGTTCAGGTGCTTGATTATGCAAGAGTGGATATATGTGGACTGACTGAAACTAAATGGTACAGTGAAAGGGTGAGGGAATGGGAATACGTGCTGGAGTTAATGAGAATGAGAGGACAAGAGAGGGAGTATGTCTGATGATAAGCAAGAAGTGGAAGGAGAATATAAGAGAGTATGGAACAGTGGGTGCAAGGATTGTATGGGTGTGGATTAAAGTAGGTATACAAGCATGGGCGATTGTATGTGTGTATGCGCTGACAGAGGACCGGGTGGCAAGAGTGAAAGATGAGTTTTGGGCAAGTGTAGAAGCATGTGTGGACAAATCTGAGAGGAGCGAGAGAGTGTTTTTGACTGGAGACTTGAATGGCAAAGTTGGGAATGTACGAGTGAATGGAGTGGTTGGTCAGTGGGGTGTGCCAGCTGAGGTAGATGGGAATGGTAGTGATTTGGTGGACATCTGCACTGGTAAGGGGTTGGCAATAGCTAACACCTTCTTTCGGCATAAGATGATCCACAGGTATAGATGGACAGTAATGAGGAGGATGGATGGTGAACTTATTGAACGAAAGGCAATGATAGACTAAGTGTGTGTGGATGAGCAAATGAGAAGACAAGTGTTGGATGCAAGTGTGTGGAGAGGGTGGGGGAATGGAATCTCAGACCATAACTTAGTGATGGCCAAGGTAAAGCTGCAAAGAAAATGGTTGAAGAGACGAAGGGGAAGACAAGAGGAAACAGCTCCTGTGAGAAGAGTGAAGTTGCAAGACAGTGTGAAAATGACAGAGTATAAGAGCATAGTGGAAGAAAGATTGGGAAGGTATGAGTTAGAGCAGATGGAAGGGGTGGAAGACGTATGTAAGATATTCACAGAAGAGATATGAGCAGCGTGTGAGGTGGTTTGTGGAGTAAGGAGAAGATGCAGGGGTGTGCAAGGGACAGCATGGTGGAATGATGAGGTGAAACGAGCTGTGGAACAAAAGAAGGCGTATAGTGAATGGCTAGCGAGTAGAGGTAGGGGAGAAGATGAGAGAGAGAAGAGAGAGGTATATATCAGCAGGAGAAGAGAGGTCAAGAGATTGGTGAAGGAGAGTAAGAAGAAAGTGGATGAAGAGTTTGGGAGGAATCTGAGTGTGAAATGGAGGAAGAGTAGGAAATTGTTTTGGAAGGAGGTAAAGAAAGTAAGGCAGTGTGAAAGGGGAAATAGTAGGGGAGTAAAAGATAGGAATAATTGATTGCTGGTGAAGAGAGAGAAATTGAGAAGATGGAAGGAGCACTATGAGGATTTGTTGAATGTAGCGAGTGAGAGCAGTGTGAGTATAAACGGTTGGGGAATGGCTGGGAGAAGAAGAGATGTGAAGAGGGAGGAACAGATCAGTAGGGCGGAAGTAGTGGAAGCAATGAAGATCAAGATGGGAAAGGCCCCAGGAATTGATGGAGTGTGTGGTGAAATGCTGAGGTACGGGGGTGAGATTGTTGTGGAGTGGATATGGACGTTGTGTAGATTGGCTGGGGAAGAGGGAAGGGTTCCAGAGGACTGGAAATCAGGTATAATTGTTCCTTATAAAATGGAAAAGGGGACGGAGAAGTATGTGGTAACCATAGGGGTATTTGCCTTCTTAGTGTGACTGGAAAAATATATAGCAGAATACTCATTGACAGGGTTGGGCATATGACAGAGGAGCTAGTTGGAGAAGAAAAGGGGGATTTAGGAAGGGGAAAAGGGTGTGCAGATCAGATATTTGTTCTAAGATGTTTAGTGGAGAAGTATCTAAAGAAGGGAAAGAAAGTGTATGCTGCCTTCATGGACTTCAGGAATGCTTATGACAGAACAGATAGGCAAGGTATGTGGAAGGTATTAAGAATATATGGAATGGAGGGGAAATTGTTGAGTGCTGTGAAGAGTATGTACGAAGGAGCTAGGGCTACAGTGCGAGTGGATGGTAAGCTGAGTTCCTTGATCTCAATGTGGGATTGAAACAGGGTTGTGTGATGTCTCCACATAGCTGTTTAATATATACATGGATGGGGTTGTACAGGAGATGCAAGGTAGGGCAGTGGATGCGTGGGTGGCTCTAATGAATGAAGGTGAGATTTGGAAGATTCCAGTGTTGTTGTTTGCTGATGATACAGTATTGTTGAGTGAAGATGAATGGGAGTTGCAAGGTTTGGTGAATGAATTTGGGACAGTGTGGAGGAAGAGGAATCTGAAAGTTAATGTAAACATGAGTATTGAGGCAGTGTGGAGGAAGAGGAATCTATAAGTTAATGTAAACAAGAGTAAAGTTACTGTGTTTGAGAGGAATGAAGTCACAGAATGTACAGTGAGGTTGGATGGTGAGGATATGGAGAATGTGAGTGCATTCAAGTACTTGGGTAGTGTGATCAGTAAGGATGGAACTCTGGGGGATGAAGTACGTGAAAGGGTACAGCAGGGAAGGAAGGTTTTTGGTTCACTGAAAGCAGTGATGAGAAACAGGGAGGTGAGTATGGAAGTTAAGAAGTCACTGCTTGATAGCATTGTGATCCCTACCCTGAAGTATGGAAGCGAGGCGTGGACCTTGCAAGAGGGGAACAAGTCAAGAGTGAGAGCAGTGGAAATGAGTTACTTGAGAGGAGTGTGTGGAGTGATATGGAGGTGCAGGCTAACGAATGAAGAAGTGAAGGAACGTTGTGGGTTGGATGTGGATGTGGTTGAGATTAGGAGAAATACACTGAGGTGGTTTGGACATGTGGAGAGAATGGAGAATGAAAGACTTACTAAGAGGGTGTATGTAGGTGTGGCGGAGGGAGGGAGAGGGAGGGGAAGACCGAGGATGAGGTGGAGGGTTGTTGTTGTTGTTGAAAGATTCCCTGGACATATAGTGCAGGCCGGGCCATACATTAGCCCGGTCAGTGGTGTATGGGCTGATTATAAAACAGTAAGTGGGGAGGACAGGACCTGGGGATTGCCCAGCACACACGTCCTGTCTCCTGACTGGCTTTGTGGTGTGTGTGGTGGAGGGATGGAGTTGAGAGGTATATGAGGGAGGGGGGAGTGAGTTGGGGGGAGGGTAGTCAAATGGTGGGTGACAGAGCGACCTGGAGGCGTTTTGTCTGCGGCCACCCTTTGCGGGACTAAGGCGTCGGGCTATTGATAGATACAGGATAGATAATGCCTCATAAATTTTTCGACATTTTCTGGACTAAAATCAATATTCTCCAAATAAATGTTAGTTTTCAAAATTACTCGTGGGATCACAAGTCCCCCTTGTAAACAATGAAGAGAAGAAATCTGCGAAAATCTTGGTTTTCTGCTAGCCGATCAAGAACTGATTATCATATTTTGGTTCTTTTATTAACAAATTCCCAAATTTCTAAGGCTTTTTACGAACAGAGTAAAAGGAATTCCCAAAATTGATTGTACTAATATAAAGCATCCATCACTAGGCAAATTTTGGAATCTCCTGCGATGTTATCTCCACTGATAAGGCTAAGGTGGCTTATTTCCAGTACAAAATGAAGTCCTTTATGAAAGCTAAGGGTTCCAAGATTCCTATCGATGGATCACGAAAAAATATGAAAACTTACAGCTGTACATTATACTCAAAGACGGTGTTTGGCTTACTTTATCCTTAGTTGTTAACATACACGGGTAGTGTTTGCTCTTATTATGTCATACTCACATTAGGCTGGACACAGACTATGATGAGACGACACCACCGCCGACATGCTCCCCCGTCCTCCATGTTGACACGTTTAATAGGACGCTTACGCCTCTAAAGAGGCTCACTGCGCTTACACGCTTACATCTCTAAAATGGCTCCATGCGATCTCCCTCATATTTCTGTTAAAATAAGAAAATACATTACATACATTCAATTTGTTAAAACTGTTTTATTTTATTATATCCTACTCTTGGTTGAGAATTTTTTGCTACGCCAAACTTCTGCGATATTTGACGCAATTTTTTTTTTTTTTTTTTTTTTTTTTTTTTTAACTAAATATAACCTACTTTAATGTTAGGGCCAAGGCAAAGGAATGTTATTTTACAGGCTGTCGTCGGCAGTCGAAAATGCAAAAGGCCCTGCCCCAAGGCCTTGCCCTGCCACTCATGGATATATAAACCTCCCCACTCTGCAACTTTATTATTTATTCATTTTTGTAAATGACTCCAGTACGTGCACAGAAACATTACTTAACATATACATAGATAAAAAAGAAAAAAAACAAAAATCATACTTACCTCGTCGCCCCCTCGTCCGCGAGCACGTGAACCCCCTCCCAAGTCTAGCTGGTAACTGAGAGGACCGTTGCCGGATTCACGGATTCAGATGTTTCGAAACCGGTGAACTTGGCTGTAAAGATTTCGAATGACTCCATACGTAGGCCCGTCGTTTTACTGATCCCTTTGGCTGAATGTTATAGGTTCTGTAAGCTGACGAAAATAATAATAATGATAATCCGTTGTAGTTTAAGGTGTGATATATGAAATTCTGTATTCTAGGCCGGAAATTTAATCGTGATATAACATTTTTGGCGGTCTAGGCTTCTCCCGAGCATGCTACACTTGTCTAAACAAGAAAAGTAGCTATTTCAGAGTTAAAGGTTCGAATATGGAGGATGAATTCAGCCGTGGGGCTTTTCGAATGGCGGAGAGAGAGAGAGAGAGAGAGAGAGAGAGAGAGAGAATAGGACTATATGTGAGGAGGGGGGAAAGAGGAAGACCGAGGATGGCCATAGATAAATTTTAAAAAGCCAAGGAGACATCACACACCCTTGTTTCACTTCAAAAAGGATACTGAATCAATCACTTAAACATCTACCTACTCCTACTCATGCTTTGCTACATTCATTGAAATTCTTTTATAGCAATTAGTGCGGTAGGTTTCCATTCACACCTTACATACGTTAAAAACCTTCCTTATTCCTTCTCAGTTCTCTATTTACCTTGCCATATGCTTTTCCCAGATACATAAACTTACCTTAAATACTGTATTTTTTTTTTTATTTCTTTTATTTAACGTGCTTTCTCCACTATTTATCTCACTGCAAATATATAATCCACACATCCCATGCCACACCTTATGCACCTTTGTTCACCATTCACCAGGCAATTAGATATAATCCTTGCTTCTGTATGATTATTCTCCTATAAATTTTCCTACAACACTATTTACCAACAGTCAGAAGCCATAATCCCGTAAGGGATGGCCGTTTGTCTTGAGTTAGTTGGTTTACAGGGAGGGGCATTAACCCTCCGCCAACCCACTTGTTGATATGTAGGGAACACATTAGGGTTGGTTATAAGGTTACCACCCAGCAATGTAAATGGTTTCCTGGATTACAGGAAACCATTAAGCTTGTCACTCACAGCCACCTGAAAAGTTGAGTAATAAAAAGTGATAGGAAAGATGGAAGAAATGACAGGGAGATGCAGGAAAAGAATGATAAAGGTGAAGGATGAGGTAATTAGCATTACATCGAGTGGATGATGGTCGCCACCACCTACCACCCCAGCATACAGTACTTATACGCAATAAAATTTGCATTTATTTAGAACACCCTCATTTGTACAAAGGCACTCCATTGGTACAATTCCTTTCATCCAAGCTTTCTGGCATAACTGTATTTCCTACCTACCATGCATCCCACACTCTCCACTACACTTGATTATCTCTGCATACACCTGATCAATACATGCTGCCTTCCTAGACTTCAACCTCTTCACAGCATTCTTCACTTCTGTCTGTGTCACATTTTCGTGCACTGCATTCCTTCTCTGCACACCAAAACCTGATCATGTTCATTTCCCTTCTGCTCACAACATTCTCATAAACTTTTTACAATATTTCTTACAGCTGCTCCTTACTGAACTTCCACTTATTTCTGTTCTTCCACTCATCATCATCATCATCTTCACCTCTTTCCCCACTTTTGGATGGGGTGAGATAGGGTTCAGACAGCTGAAAGAAAATCTGATAGAAACTGAATGGGCCACACTTTTACTCGCCATTTACGCTCATCCACTCGGCCCTCACATTTTCGCACTTTTTTCCATCCTCACTGAACCAGGATTAAAACAATAACTGCATGATATTATTTAATGCTATGACATTTTGTTGCAATTTATAAACTTGCTGGAGGGAGAGAAGAAGTCTTATTTTGTAGGTAGGAAACTGTCATATACAGTATTTGTCTGAGGTTAAGCAGTATTATTTGTAACTTAACAGGTTCATAATATGCTGTGACTAAAAGCACTATGCTGACATCAGTTAAATTTTCAACGGCTTTGAAGGCAAATTACTGATGCTGCAATAGTAAGAAGTACATCTGTTATATTTAATAAAAGGCAGAAATCTCACTGAAAAGAGCTAAAGTAACACACTAGAATTCAGCAGTACAACTGTACATTATTTTCCTTATATCCTCATTGTACTTTGATAGTTATTTACACAGTTCACATAAATTCCTTTATCATCATATTACTGAAATTCCTTATGCCAATGCCCCTGCTTACCTCGTGTAGATGTGGAGGCGTTTGTGGATATCTTTGGTTTGCCAGTCTTACAAGTTTTTAAGCCTCTGTAACCTAAAATTAATAATCTACATTATAACTGTGGTGCCAGAGATTTTATGACAATCAAGAGAGATGACCTTATAATTAGAGATACAGTGTGTGCAGTAAACCTTGAAAGACATGCGTGAAACACTTGAGTAATGTGTGAACAAGAGAACAGTGTACATTAACTCTGGCCCATGGAATGATAATTAGTTATAAGTTATAGTAAGATGCTACATATACCATCTGGAAAGGTTGGCATGTATGATCTCTGTACACAATACCTTGCTGTTGCTAATTACAGTACAGAAAAAGTAACTTTACATAGTTGTTGTTTTTTTTAATTATATATATATATATATATATATATATATATATACACACATAAATTTAAATTATAATCTATTTAATCTCGGTCACAACCTTAACATGCCTTGATCTGTAGCATTGATGTATAGTATAATATCCTAATATGCTGAACAGTTTTATAGCTGCATAGTGATCTCTTGACTTTATATAAGTACACTGTATCAGCAACAGAGTTTAAACGGATATAATGATGTACTGATGACACCACCAGCAGGTTATTTCTGTTATGAAAAATAATGAGAACATAATATTGGAGCTTCCTTTCATAGCTCCAAATTGGCTAATGAAAACTTTTTCCTTGAGATACTGCAGCTTTACAGCAAAGTATCTGCTCTCCTGAATGTCAGAAGTACATAGAACATTTCTGTATGGCTGGAGCACAGAAATTCTCACTTAACACATAACACTGTATTCCTTTGAATTACTACTTGAAAATGGATTTGAATGTTATATTCCAATGTAAATGACTACCTTCACAAATTATGTTTTAAGAACATACAAGGATCTAACATTATCAAAACTGGTAGCAAACTACACTATTATAAATATGAATGAAGCAACTGGAACTATTTATCTGAAACAAGTACAATATTAGTGAAATATATTTCAGCTACAATCCTTCACTTTAACCACACACCCTGACCAGTAGGTAACGTGCTGGAGCAAGATATCTTCATGTGGTGGCATCAATTTTACCATGTAGCTCATCTGTTCAGATATACAGTACTGTATAAGCATTCTTCAGCTACTTCCCTATCCCCAGAAAGAAGGATGGTGGGTTGCATGAGAAGGGTAACTTCAGCCTGCAGTCCACTGGGTTTACTTTTCAGATGAGCCTGGGCACACCACAACAACCACTTGGTAATGAACACTATCAAGTTATTGAACTGTATATTTGTGAGCTACCATTTCCGCCCACCATCTACCCCTATTCCTGACTGAAAGGAAGATGTAGCCAGGGTTTCACCCCTAATGAAGTCCTGTCACTGGCAATAAAACAAACCTAAGTTATGAACAAATCCCTCATAATGTACAGCCTATATAAGGAGGGATGCAATTGGCTAAAGCACTGAACATTGGGAAAATTACTGTGATGGGTGTACAGGGAGGTCACGGATGTGTTGTGGTCCTTGTGGGGTGGGGAGTGTTTCATTTAGCTCTCTACACCTGTTTTTGAAATGCCATTGCAAACTGTTCCTCATGTAATCTTACAAAGCTTCAAACTATCACCAAAATACCTTAAGCAATGGACAGCTGTATACTGTGTCTTCCCCAAAGGACACAAATTCCACAACAAACTATACCAGACAGGTGAAGGGTTTCAAATCCTAAACTCAAAGCACACACTTCAGCTTCATACCTGACAAGTTTACACAGTATTACCATCTGAGACAAACCTCAATTCAGCTTACAGTTCAGAGTTGCAGCGATGCAAGCACTGAGAATTTCACGAGCATTGTGGATTTCACTTTAATGCACAAGAAAAATTCACACACAGATGCATTCATGAGCTTGAAAGTGTTAATGCTATTCAACAGGCTTTCACTTAAAGTGACACCTAGGCTCTGACTCCTCTCCAGCCAGTGGTGGGGGTAGTGGGTGGGCAGAAACTATGACTTACACTCTCGTCAACTACTGCAGGCTGATGTTGCCCTCCTCCTCCTCCTGTAATCTACCATCTTCCTTTCAGGGGACAGGGAGGTAGTTGTGGGATGCTTGTATAAACAGACCGCGAATCCATCTGGCTATATTGTGCCATCACATGAAAGTGTCTCAGGCATCACCAATGTTGATATTATAAAGGTATAAACAATATACAAGTAAATAACAAGGACTGATAAGCAAAACAAGCTGATAAGGAAGAAAATAATGTTTGGGAGTCTCCTTAATAAACCTATGGCTCCCCACTCAGGTATGGATTGGGGAAGTTTGTGTTCCCCCTATTTTTGGTAGACCAGTAATATTACTTATAATAAAAGAACAGTCTGCCTTTTCTTCTCTTCCTTCCTTCCTCTTCTGTCTTTCTTTCCTTCATTCTTTCCTCTTCCTTCTGGCTATGGGTGACTTTACACTCCCTCTTCTGTATTTCTTTCCTTCACTCATTCCTCTTCTTCCTATGGTTGACTCTACACTGATAAGCCAGATGGTTTCCTGTACACCAGGATACCATTTACTATGCTGGATGGTAACCACATAACCATATTATGATGCCTGGTGGTTTAGTGGGTAATTAAGTCGCTCCAATTGGATTGAGCCTGTACAGGCTTATATCCAAGGGATGGTTGCGCTTTATTGCACATGTAATGCCACTCAGGGATGAGTGAAGCTGCTCACTCTCATCACAAATGTCAGGACCAACTTGCCTAGCCCTAGGCTCCTATGCTCCTCATGGGGTAACATAGGATTGGATGATGGATGAATGTTACTTACCAAAATCGACGCAATAAATATCTTACATACATATTTTCATAAAAGTAATTCAATAAAACGTAGGATTTGGTAATAAATACTGAGGATTTTGGCAATATATGACTATGAATTCAAACTTGTGGTAATTCTGCTACAATTACACCCCTACTTTCTCCAAAGTGCTGGATCCAGCCCTGCAACTGTACCCAACACTGAAAACAGATCACTTAATTGTACATTTGTTACCTGAGTATGTGTTAAGTGAGAAACTGCTGCAAGAGTTTGAAGTCCAGCAGCTTAGGGATTCACAGGCCACTGCCTAAAATAAAAATATCTTTTCTCCATTGTCTTGTTATTTAAGATTCCAAACAATCTGATTTACTGTTAATCTGTACCATTTATAAGTCTGAATTAAAATATCCGCATATAAAATTATTTATTCAGTTACTATTGATATGAACCAGAGAAACATAAGGGCTATGGTTTCTCCTAATATATTAAAATGATTCACTCTGACATAGCTGCTTCCCTTATCGTACCAATCATAGCTGCCTCGGTTGCAGACATCTTAAAATTTACATTCTTTATTTCTTTTTTTAACACTTTTGATTAAGCCACTAGTATACACCTCTTTCAAATATTACACCACGATTACACAAACCACAGATTTAAATATATATAATTCCTGGTGTCATTTTGCTTTATTTTATTCAGCTGATGGTGGTGGAGTATCTTTACTGTCGTTTCAAGAAAGGTCAGTGAGACAGAGAGAGAGAGCTAAATAAAAATATCCCAGACACTGATACACCTGCATGATACAGTTCATGACCACTAAATTGAAGCAGCAATTATACAATACTTATTCGAGGGTCTATGTGTCTTTATGTAAACAATGACCACATGCTGATACAACTTCATATAAAACATTTTAAAATAAGGCCTTTTTGACAGCATGGCTTGCAGACAGGAACAACCCTTGAGCAGTGCATACTGATGCCTCAAGTTTAGACTACGTTGAGCAAAGTACCCTGTAAGTATCTAACATTTAATTATGAAGACTGTGTCAAGATCGGTTCCGGCTGGATTTACTTTTGTTGAAATATACTGTAGCGTATTGTAAGTAACAGGAACTGCACCAAGATCAGTTCCAGCTGGATTCAGGTTTGTCACGAAAAACTGTAGCGTGTTGTAATTACTGGAAGAAACAAGGTGCTGAACTCCTCTGAATACACTTGTACACAGCATATAAGATACACAGGTTGCATATTATCTTGACAGCAATACAGTACGAGTGATGCCGGGCTGGCAGCTGCACCAATGAGTGTTTACCACAGGTCCCACTGCTGTTTCCACAGTCTGTGCTAGGGAAGATCTCTCACTGAAATAACAAAAAGGACATGTGACACAGTGAACAATCACTATACAGTTTATCTTTCAGTGTAGAAAGCCTACTTTGTGAATCTGTCTCACATTAACCCTCTGGAACACCTTCATGACAAAGCTTCAAATTAAATATCAGTATATGCAATGTAATCTGAAATATATACAAACATTTTCTTTTCCTTGAAGCATATCATCACTGATGTGAAATGAGCATCTCCTGTTTTCACACAATCAAGAACTTCCCCTTTATTCTTTGTGATGGCCATGCTGAGAAAGGAGTAACTTAACTTTCCTTGTTTTTCACTAGTAAGAAACAAATACAAAAATATGAACATGGCCAATGGAAAGCTTATAAAATTCAGCATCTTTAATATACAAGACTTTGTATCTTTCCCAGGCATCAAAATTTGGTGAAATAATGAGTTCCATGTTTGTAACAATAATGCTGTCTGTGTCAAATGGTTTTATGGGCTGCTGCGCCAGAGGGTTTAAATATGAGAATCAGTGGATCACTAGACACTTTCAAGTACGTGTAAGGCTATGTGTAAGGATGCTAATATACTTACAAGGAATTGGTAATGCATTACAGTTAAGAGAAGTATTTTGAGGTATGTCAACATACACTGTCAGAAAAATGGCATATTCCCACATCCAGTGGAACTGGTATTACTGACTTGAATACTAACAAAAAATCTTGCAGTGCAAAAGGTGAGACACTCATGAAAATCTGCATACATATTATGCCAGACTGATTAAATTGGTCATATCTAGTAACTTGGTTCTTAAGCAATACAACTTTGGCTGTCCTCATACCCATCACCTTTACTATGTGCAACAGGGGACTGAACATGATTTCATGTAATACTACTGGGTTTCAGTGCAGTCAGTGGATGGTGTCACTGTACTCTATTTAGTATGGAAAACCAAGGCAATACTCAGCATGACTGACAGACAATTTCTTGCCCTAATATCTACAGTAGTAAAAAGTATGCAACAACTAAAACTTATGTGACTACCAAGTCAAGACTAATTGTTACTGCAAGATTTTACTGTAAGTGGATCATGGAACTGATGAACCATCCACAGTCCGGCAAAACGAGGCACAAAGTTCAAAATTGGCAGGCTAAGTGTTATGCCAGAATATTTCTAACATTCTTGTTGTTGAGGGATTTTTCTAGCCAAATAAAATCATCTGAGGAGTACCAGAATACAATATAAAAATTTGTAAGTCACAATAAAAAGAGTTTACCGGGCATCAGGAGCAAAAGTCATCCAAAAGAAAGCTTGAATTTGCTTTGTAGCTCTTCAACTTGCCTGTGACTGAGTGTCAGAATGTGACCATCAATTTTTATTAAAGAATTCCATAACCTAAGGAAATTCAATTCAAATGCTTATTTATCAATCTGTATGCATCTTTTCTCTGACAATGTGGGTAGGCATATCTAATTAACTTTCTCCTCCATCAAGTTCTGCAGTAATTCATCACATCACCAACAAACCTCTGAATGCTTTTAAAAATTACTGTATGAAATACGTTTTCATAAATCAAATTGCTGTATACTTCATTACTTCAACATGCACTCTAAAAGTAGAATATTTAGTAAAACTTCAGTATAGCACTCAACTAAATAATGTACAGTACATGCAAAAAAATAAGATTTAAGACTGTAATGACTACACTAGGCAGGACTTGCACAGGAACTTATTAATGTAAGTAATCCACGAAAGAAAGTTATGACATAAACTTGGAACAATGACAGTGTTATTACTCAGCACAAAGAATTATTTTTTATATGAAGGCCTTATATAAAATGGTGATTATAAAGTAATTAATAGTTGCAGCAATGCACAAATAATATGTTCAATGCATATAAAAAATATATTTATATTCTAGTGTGCACATCACAGGTAATTTATGGACAACGCTAATGACCTCTTCAGTTTCAACATAGGATAATGTAGGTTGTTACTAAGTCTATTATAAAATGGAAAGAAAAGTCGAAGTGTATGGTAATACATGTTTTTACTAAATCTATTAGAAAAAGAATTTTAAAAATTGTGCACAAGGTATTATATAACTAGAGGTCAGTAACAAGCATATCTAACTTAACTCCTTCACTCTGATGACGTCTTTTTTGTCATACCTTACCATCTGCAGGTGAGTTTATTCAGTCTGGGTTAGGCTTCCAAACTGCAGGGGTTAGATATAGCCTTCATAACCCCTTCACTGCTCAGTTAGCATTTCTGAACTGCGGTGGGTGGGTTAGATAGTCTTCATTAACCCCACCACACATATGTTAGATTTTTTGAACTGGAGGAGTTTGATATCCTTCATTAACCCCTTTCATTGCACCAAGAACACAATAAAACAGACGTCATCTTAGCCAAGGTGTTACTCAAAAATGTAGTGTCTGTGTGTACCTTCCTGGCAGAGAGAAGCAAGAGGAGAAGCTACACCATCGCCCAGCCTGGATATTCTTGTGACCCTAGAAAGTCAAGACCACCAGCAGTTAGCTACTAAGCAGAGAACAATACTGTACTGTAATTATGACTGTGTTCTTACTGTACTCATTCACCTTAACTTGGCTTAAAAACGACACCTCTCCATTTTGAATAAATCATTTATACCAAGAGATTAACACTAAAATATGATACTAGTCACAATGAGGTCCTATGGGAAGATACACAGCGATAGCATTATCTTCTTCTACCAAATGAACTAAGTAAATTAAACAAGGATGAAAATTTGGGCCAAGTTAGGGTGAAAGAGCTATAACAATCTACTCAGTGCTACTTGGAAAAATGTGAAATAATTGACTGCATGCAAAAGCAACGTAAGCATATTATCTCTAATGCATCATGACCCCTTCAGTCCAGTGACATACATTCCCATTCCATTCTTTGCTATTTCTTGATGATTGTGCTCTTTTTAGGAAGGGCCTCTCAATGAACGGTGTTAATAAAGGCAATATTTACCCTCCCCCCCCTCCCCAGTTCAAAAAACCTCTCCTAGGTTGAATGAAACTGTCTGGTGATGGGAAGAAAAAAATGAAAAATAATACCACTGGAAGACAGTGGTTTAGATAATGTGCAGCACATATGTCATGTACAAAACTGAACTGTACTTGTCAAATGTGAATCCAGGCTTGTCTAACATCTTTATGAAAGAAGATTTAAACATAAAGAAGAATATAACCACATGATGAAACCGTGAGTACCGGTATTGCAAGGAAACGAGTCAAACTTTTGTATCTTCAAAATAAATGCAATATAATTCTATATGTGGGTGAAAATTCATCTACTGAGGAAATTCATGTCAATGTGGAACAAGACATGAAATATACACACACTCTTTTTTGCATGCACTCATCCTCTGTAATACAACATTTACAGTACAGTACAGTACAGTAAAACCTTATTTGCCATTACTAACTCATCATATTCACTTAACACGATACTAAAATAAGTGAAACCAGTACATTATTTCTGGAAGGTATTGGTCATCCATGTGGTTATTTAACAAGTTGCTGAATAATCTGAAAATTGTTCAGTGCAATGAAAGATTTACTGTACCTTACTATAAACTGTGCTTTCAAAATAGTAGCAAATGCTAATGAATGCTCATGTATAAATATTAGATTATGCGCACAATGATGGGGAATTTTATATGCACAAGCACCAGTGACTTGAGCAGCTTTGCATATACTCTATTATAAATCTAGAAAAGTGCACAGAATGATCAATAACACCATTACAGTATTATAAACAGGTTCTAGATTAAATTACTGTATGATTCACAACAATTTGATGAAATAACAAAGTAAATTTTCATACTTTAACTGTTAATGTCATCAAATGACCACTAGGTAACACATAAAACTGATAAGGAACGAAAGTGCATCCTTGTACTAGATTTCAAATGTTTACATTTTATTGCTTTAATGTTTAAATGCACTAGTCTTGATGACAAACTGTATATTACAATACAAATACTGAATAAAATTATTTCTGCACTAATAAGGAGCTTGCAATGATAGCTCGCTCCCATGTCTTTCTGTGCTTTGTGGTACTTATTTAGCTTTGAAAAAGGAGGTGCTTGAGAAGGATGCTTTCATGTGATGCAGCACCGATATAACCAGGCAGTGGGACTGCCTAGTTACACAAACATCTCTCAGTCTCTCTCTCTCTCTCCCTCAATGGGAGGATGGTGGACTACAGGAGAATGACAATTTTTCCTGCAGTACACTGGGTTTGTGTTCAGATGAGTCTGGGGCCACAACAAAACCAAACAATGAAAATGGTCTAGTGGCAGAATACACCAGTGTGAGTGGTGGTCCAGGCTTGCATATATGAATTCCAAGGTTCACTTCTTTCCAGTACACAACAGTAAACTTAGAACTAGAGGTAAATGCAATAAAAATTTACTGAAAACAAATATGGTATTCAGTTTTTAAGGGAGTAAATTGTGAGCTGGAAAAATAAGGTAGTGGACTGCTGGGACTAACCAAGCATGAATAGTACACACAAAATGTGATGACTAAAAGCCCTTTATACTACCTTTACTCTTAAATCTACAGCAATATTAGCTAAATATACTAAATGATAAAATGACAAAAATCTATCTATCTATCTATCTATGAACAAAAAAATGCTGTGGATGATAATATGGCAGTACAGTAAGCAAAAAGACCTACATTTGTATTAAATGTAATTGCTGCCACTAAAAAAAAAAAAAAAAAAAAAAAAAAAAAAAAAGGCAGGGAAGAACTTCAGTGTAACCCTTAATGTCTAAACCTAACTCAAATTTTGAAAAATCAATATTCAACCACTGGAGGAATAGGTGGACACATATTCAAGTCTTTAGGCATTGTTATGTGGAAGTAACTATAATATTCTGCTAATGAAACTACCATAAAAAATGACATAGCAGTAATGCAGTCTGGTCATGTGGGACACATGGAGAATGAATATGTATGTATAAGTGTAAAGGTTAATGAGGGCAAAATAAATATATAAATAAATAAAATAAAAAATGTTTGGGGTGAGGGGAGTTAAGCTAAAGGGAGAAGGATTAGGTATATCTTAGACAAGGTGGAGATACAGGCTGATGACTGGTATAAACACAAATATTAATTGATACAGAATGAGGGACAGCATATATACAGACTGGGGGTTTTGAAGATGGACACAATATGGTGATCAATTAATTGGTACAACAGTCATAAGCAAACAATTCACAGTACACACAAAGCACAATCACAGCACAGCAATGCACATTATATATTATTTCACTATAATGCAATACCATGGAGAAGCTGAACCTAATGCTCAATATACAACCTTGGCATGCAAAGAGCGACCAAAAGCCAGATAACTAAATGTCATGCGGCAGAAACTGTAATATTTATGTGCTCGTTGTGCTGATTGTAAAAAGCTGTATGCACAACTACAACAAAAATCTGAGTAACTTATAAGGGCTCAGTGGCTATGAAAGATATAAAGCAAAACCTCGATAACCCGGCAGTCAGTAACTTGTAATTTTAAATAAGCTGGTATGGCTGTGCTTTAAGAATTTTTAGCATATACTTTGGAATATTTTGACATATATTATACATGTAAATGCTGAGTCAAAAACAGTCAAGCAACTGTTGTGAAGTAATTACTACACGTGGCTGGTTTTAGTGTCTGGTTTATCTTCCAGTCTACAGATAACATCAATTGCATCATGGCCAGCCCCAATACCAAAGTGCCCCCTCTATCACCTCCATTACCTACTATGCCTCAGTCACCTACTACAACACCAATTAAAGTGTCAGTCCTCGCCTGCACTGCTGGTAAGTGTTACTCTATCAAAATTTGTAGTTACCTGCATTTGTATAAGAGCCAATACTGTTTGAATACTCATCGATTGCAGGAGGACGTAACCGAGGGAAAAATGCCTTGATGGATCAGAATTCTGCTAAGTCTGAATGGCTAAAGTCCTGTATGTTCCAGCTTACTGAGGTTTTATTGTATATATTCCACAAAAACACACAGCCCTGAACACAGCATATTTTTTGAAGATATGACTTTCACCATTAAGAAAGAAAAGTAGTGTGTGATGTAACAAAGCTAAGTGTACAATTGCAACAGGAAGTTCACTGTCTTAGCACCCTCTGATTATACCCTCTGACATTACACAAAGTTCATATTAACAGCTACAGCCTCATGGCGCTGTTTTTAATAGCTCTCAAAGCGGTTTTAAAGAGACAGGGAGGTACAGCATTTATTGTGTGAGCTGAATAATGATGTGAACAACTAATAACTTTATGGCTTAAAAACAACATTCAATTGCTGGCATCTATTATCAGAAAATACAGTGCCACCTCATTACCTTCATGTGTTGTGGAGTTCATAATGGTTTTAATAGGTACAATTTTTAACAATAGTTGGTGTTCATTCTCTGCTCTTATCCTGTGCTGTGGGGAAGGCATCACCAGGATTTCACACCAACGGAAGACCTGTTGTTCAGTGTTAAGGTTGTAGTTTAAACCTTTTCTAGACTACACGAGGAATAACAACAATGCTTTTCGTCAGTGTGGAAAAGCTCCCAACTACAAACAACAACTGTTTGTCCAGTAGGACATTCACACTATGGCTAAAGGGCAGACAGTAGTATGGCCAGAGGGTAAAAAGAAACTATGACTCATGACTTAACATCACACTATTTTGCATATAAGATGCTTCCCTTGGATAAATAATATAAACCAGTTTTAACATCCATCCATCCATCCATCATCCGATCCTACATTGCCCCAAGAGGAGCGCAGGAGCCTGGGGCTAGGCAATTGTTCCCGACATTTCAGATGAGAGTGAACCCCCTCAAAAATAAAGCTAAAGTTAATTGGAAATCCACATGAGCTACAAAGATTGGAGTGTCTTAATTAGGCCATAAAAAAAAATTAAGGCAATCATTTAAAGCAATTCTTAAATAAACACTGGATGAATCTGTTAATATGCACAAAACCATAGAGAAAAAAATGCAAATAATACTGTACATTACTACCTCAAAAAGTACTCTAGAAGGGCATCTTTAGAGCTGCTTGTTTATGTCAGAGGTAAGTAAGTGTGAAAGAATTATCTAATTCACTGAACATCATGGTCATAGAAAACTGGCAGCATGCATCTTAAACAGCACAGATTAATAAGATGGCACTGTAAGCACTTTATTCAGAGTGGTAGTAAAAGATGAGGGTGGGAGAGAAAGAGTAACCCCCATGATGTTGGTGAGATCGAAGTCACACGGGCATGCAGCTCTGGCTTACGTGAAGTGTGGTAGTTTTGATGCCTAACTTGGATATGAATGTCTTGCAATTCTCCTGAGAAATGAAAGTAAGGAAAAAATAGGACATAGGTAACGAAAGACATACTCAAGTTGCAAGAAAAGTATAGACAAGGGTGGTTTGAAACAAGTCTGAGGAGGCATTTCTCTGCTCTTAATACAGTACATCACAGGTCTGTTGCATCTACTGACCTCAAGCTCATATAACACACATAACAATTCAGACAGATGTATTCACTACATCTGAGGACCCTAGAAAATTTTGCACATAAATAAAGATGTGCAAAATCTATCATATTTCCGTATTACTGTATTTATGTTCAGAAAACTAATTCTTGAATATCCACTCACTAACAGGAAAAGGCATTACATATCTGCTTTAACAACTTGTCTACCTAATTCATAAGAGAAACAATTCTGAACTTTTCTAATGCCTGCCAACACAAATATGAAAATAATTTTTATTTCTTGTTAAACCACCTCAGTTACATTCATTCTCCAAAGTATCCTTTTATATTAACAGAAATTTAAGCAATTTATTCACTTTGTTTTCACATTCACACTCTTTACAACTAAACTCTTTACCCTTCCTCTTTTAACATACTCATTTCAATTACTCCCTCCATTTCTAAGTTCTCACCAATGATTTTAAAATAACAATATCTCCTTGTCGCAAAATACTGATCAATTTGAAAAAAGTTTACATACTAATAACCTTTATATAAGAAAACAGTATAAAGTTTTTCATGCACATAATACTGTGCAAGAATTCTAAAGTTACTTGAAAAAATTAATACAGATGAATGTACTAGCCATTCAAGCGCATACAGGCATCCCCCATTTAACGATACAGTACCCGATTTACCATTTCAACGATAGTTCAGGGAGACAAAACTCTGTGCTTAATACTTTTTCAGCTGGAAAGTGAAAAGAAATGAGTGGCACAGCAGGGAATAAATGTGAATATAGGTTATCCAGTACTAAGCCTTTACCTTCAGACTACCTGGAGTGTAATACTATACTTTAGCACTGTGGGGTTAATATGGATGTACTGGAAAGATTTTGGAGCATCTTGAGATGGCTTGACCAAAGGGAGAGAATGAAGAATGAGAGTCTGAGAGACTGTACATGAGTGAGGTGGAGGGGAAGAGGGGGATGGGGACACTGAGGATCAAATGGAGAGATGAGGCGGAAAGGTATAAGAATGAGGGCTGTGTTGCTTGAACAGAAGGCAGTCTCATGGCTGAGGACAGGGTGACAAGATGATCTGTTAGTGGCCACCCCCTCTGAGATATACGGTGCTTGGTTATAGGCAGAAAAACAGTACTATGTGCAGTGTTTTTTTCCTTTCTTCCTTTTTTTTTTTTTAAGTTTTGCAATTTGTGGTAGGTGGAAACCAAGGCAATGCATCCCCACTGAAACCATGTTCTGGACAACACAACCTTATTGTTACACAAGGGATGCCTGTACTAAACTTTGCAGCATAGACACACTGCAGCACACTTCTCCCAAGCACACAAACCAAATGGATTTCAACATACTGTGCACAGGATTGATCTCTTTAATTACCAGAGCTGCTAACCTTATATGTGCACAATTATTAGAACAATCTTGATCCTAATACCTCTATAGACAGAGGTCATGCTTGGAACCAACAATCAACAACATTACCATTCTCTACCACACATTTAACAATAAAATATCTCTACACATAAGAAAGAGGAAGGAAAGTGCATCACAGTGATGGAATTAGTAATTTAACAATATCTGTGATGCAACACATTTCAAATATATATTTCACCTACCTTTTCTTCCTCATATGTTGCCCCATGGTATAGCAAACTATTGGGGAAAATTAGTAAAACAACATAGCATTGGATATCACTCAAGATTATTAACTCAAAACAGATAACCAAATCACTAAACCAAACACAAAGTCCCACCAACAACAGCCTTAGAATCAAATCTTTATATATACAACCAGTTAGAAGCTAGTGAAAGCACCTACAACAATCACAAAAAACATGAAAGATATGATATAAATGTGTGATACCATACCACAGATCAAAATGTCAGAGCAGGAAGACTTATTCCATTGAACTTTTGTTTTAAGATGATATTCCCAAAATGACAAATACAGTACCTTTAAAACTCAGTGTCTTTACTGTACATGTCCACAGTACACTACTTTGATTTCAAAAGAAGCCACACTTTTTGTTTCAAAATTTTTTAAAAATATGAACACAGCAGCAGTTCCTGCTAATGAATAATCTCCCTGAGATCAAATACACAAATATACACAATAAGCTCTTTGAACTAGTTGTAACTCTTTATACATTCTGTGTTAAGTTCTTCAATTGTCCAAAACAGTAATGTGCAATATGATGAAGAGAATGTGAAAAAACTGAGATGCCCATAAAGCAACACATCCACAAATCACTGAACCCGACAGTGATAGATACTTATAACTACTGATGGTAATATGTTAACTGTACTGGCGTAAAAGTGATGTGCATCAAACACCCTACCATACTGACATCAAGAAAAAAAAGCAGATGGCTCATATTTAGTACTTTAACTTTACTTGAATTAGAACACAACTCCAAAATACTGATATCAGGTAACACGTATGGCCTGAGACACACTCAATAAACTTTCTGCAATAAATAATGTTTACAACAATTTCTCCTCTTCGTCTCTGAGAATAATGTAAATCTCTAGTGTTCATATAAACAGTAAATTCCAACAAGACTGTTACTGAAAGATTCATAAATTTAGTCATTTCATATATGTTACATTTAAAGACAACTGACCATGCTTGTATGTCTATGTCTTTTCCCTTGATGGCAGCTCTCCAAGTGTCATTTTCTTCTATCCATGTCTCATTCTAGCAATGGAGCTAACCTTTACTTCTCTTACACTCAAAATGTCCTCCAAGTAATAAAACTCCTCCATGCATTCAAGGTAGCTGCTTCCCATGCTGACACTTTCCATTTCACATTTCATGTACACAACATGGATACTCCTACACATCCTATACTGGAAATTTCTTACATCCTGCAGTCTACCTATCATGTCATTATAAATTCTGTGGACCAACCTACTACAACTTGTGCATATGACAGAATTCCTCCCAACTGCCACTTCACATGATGCAAGGGGCCACACACCTTTGTTCCATGACATTTCCTCCCACACACCTAATGAACATGACCTTTGTTTTATCAACAATACATTGAGTTCCTTTGATTCCATCTCATCCCTTCACCTCTCAAACATCTCTCTGGCCCCCTCCATGCTTTCAGCAATTGAGATTAAATAGACAGCATCTAACAGATCTTAAGGCTGCCCATACCTAAACCTCTCAACACTGCTTCAAGTTCCAAATTGAACAGCAACAGTTTCAGCACTGAACACTGATGCACATCAACACTGACTGAAAATTCCTCACATAACTCTCCACACACTCTTGCTGACTTAGCTGTCTCTTCACGTTTTACTGAGTTATTCTTAATACCTCAAGACAATTCTATCCACTTCCGAAGAAACCTCATATAGTAAAGGAGTAAATGCAGGTTATGTCTAACCTCTTCAATGTTAAAAAATATGTCATCAGAAAGAATGGGTTAAGAAGGACTGCTTGGTTATCAATATAGCATATATTTAAATACTCATGCACTGACTGGACAGGCAGTGTACTGAAGTCCCCAAAATTCTGATGATCCACATGTAATGGTAAGTAAAAAAAATAATTTCTTCATGCCTCTGCTCCATGAGACAGGCTTAGTATTCAGAGATTGGGTCCTACATGAGTAATGTTCTTGTAGCCTATTCAAAACTGTCTTATATCCAGGACTGGCTTGCTCCTTACCATGCTGGATAATGATAAGCTTACAATCTCTCCTAAACATTACTTCACTCATTCCCTTTTGTTCTATGTCAAATTTCACTTAAATAATTCCCATGACGGCATCTGATCTGCTAGAAACTCAAGGAAAGACAATGCCAGGATAACAAGAATAAGAAAGTGTTAATAAGCTACAGAAGTTGTTAGTATCCCTTAATTATGGCCTTCATATATTGGGAGATTTTTTTTGAAAGTGCAGAACTAAAACTGGTGGCTTACATAAATTTTTATAGTTTCAGTTTGAAGCATTGATAACTATTAATGTAAAGTGACCGTCAATATCAACGTGCACATCTAGACCCCTGTGTGTTTCTTGCAGTTAAATACCAAAGACATGCTAAGCTTCACATTACATGAAATGGGTGCTCATGTTTCACACTGACAGAAGTTACTTTTTCAGCACTTGTATACCTACTGAAAAAATCTATCATGGAATATATTATGCATTCAATGTATCAAGCTTTAATGTATAAGGTGAGCTAAGAAAGGTAGTTCTTTCATACCTTAATCTTCTTATTCTGCAAGACAGTAAGAGTTCGTCAAATACACCAAAAATCACTTAATGGCAAGCTAAAAATTTATTTCAAAGATTAAGGGGGCCAGTTCATGCAAAGCTCTGCTCAGTTAATTATGATTTGCTCATAAGTTTGTTAGCATATTTGCTACTTCATTGCATGCAAAAATCCTCCCACATTATTGCTACTTAATGGGCTCAAGGACACTGCATCATGGGGTCCACTGATATGTAAATGTTTGGCCCTACTTTTGCTTTTAAGTAATACCACACACTATTCGAGAAAACAGAAAAAAAAAAAAAAAAATGGGCACAGAAAAAGAGGACGGACACCATCACACACTATCTGAACGGTCCCGTAGCCCAAGCTTCTCCTTAAGGATGTTAGTGAGGCTGGGCTTGTCAGGGGTGAGAGGGAGAGAGGAGCAGGAAGAGTGAGTAGCTGTAGTGGCTCCCGAGTAACCAGCGACAACAGAACCTGGTGCTGTGGTGTGGCTGTGGCTGTGACGGTGGCAGTAGCATGGTCCCTGGTGGCTGCTGCTGTGGTGGTGGTTGGGGGGGTGGGAAGGAGGAAGGGGGGCCGTACCTATGGTGAAGCGAGGATAGTCGCAAATCTCGCACTTGTTCATGTCAGGGTGGTTGATGAAGGTGCACTTGGAGCAGCCCCACTTGTGGCCCGTCTCATCTGTTGAATCCCCGCCCACACCCTGCCAGAGCAATATCAGTAGTACACCATAAGAGTATTAATCTCTGCCCACACCCTGCCTGAGCAATATCAGTAGTACACCATAAGAGTATTGATCCCTGCCCACACCCTGCCTGAGCAATATCAGTAGTACACCATAAGAGTATTGATCCCTGCCCACACCCCCATCCACACCCTGTTAATGCAATATCAGTAAGACATCACGAGAGTGCTGATCATTACCCACACCCTGCCAATGAAGTATCAGTTAAACATAAAAAAAGAACTACTTCTCACTCACCCCCTGCCACAGCAATATTAGTAACGTATCTTGAGAGTATTGGTCCCTGCTCACACCTCGTCAATGCAATATCAGTAAGGCACCATAAGCAAGCATATTCCCACACCACTTCCCCACCCACACCCTGCCAATGCAATATCACTAAGGTATCATAAGAGTATTCATCCTATCTGTGCCCTGCCAAATATCAGTAAGGCATTATGAGATTAATGATCCCTACCCATCATCGTATCGTATCGTATCATATCATTTATAAAGAATCCAACGGGCCATGCATGCATAACTGTACTTGTGGATGAATTTCCCCTTCCTAAGAGTGAAAACTGTGTGGCCAGTTACTAAACTCATAGCTATATTTCACTTTCATGGAAGTAGCTTCCAGATAATTTTCTCAAATCTGAGTGACAAGCCAAATGATTTCTTGTACACCAGGAAACCATTTACTATGTTGGGTGGTAACCATATAACCAATCCATGGCGCCTGGTGGTTCAGAGGGTAATTAAGGCACTCCAGCCAGATTGAGCCTGTGCAGGTTTATATCCAAGGGATGGCTGGGGGTTATCACTCAAGTAATGCCACTCAAGGATGAGTGAGGCTGGTCACTCTCATCTTAAATGTCAAGACCAACTTGCCTAGCCCCGGGCTGCCATGCTCCTCATGAAGCAACGCAGGATTAGATGATGTATGTATGTATGTAATAAGAATTTAATGGCAAAAAAGAATATAAAGAAGTGACTTATGACAATAAAATGAACTTCACAGCAAAAACTAACATAAAAAAGGTGACTTAATAATGAAGATTTCCCAGTAAAGAAGTGACATATAATGATGATAATGTGGACTTAATAGCTAAAAGGAACATAAAATAATGAGACAAAATCAACTTTTAATATATTTATCCAATGAAGAACACCATAGGACTGGATTGAGGGGTATGGAATATGGTACATAGATAAGGCTCTTACCTGCGAATGGTGATGTGAGTTGTGATGAGTAGATGACGCTGGAAGGGGTGGTGGTGGTGCGGGTCTGATGGGGACATAGGAGCCGGGGTGGTGGTGCTGCTGCTGGGGGATGTTGGGGGTCTGTGGGGTCAATGACGTCGCACTACCCAAACTTGACCCAGAGCTTGCCCCTGGTGCACACAGGAAAAAAGGGATAAGCCTACACAAAGAAAAGAGTGATTAACACCAGTATATTATTTACAGATTACCAATATCCATAGGTATAAAGAAAACGTACACTAAAATACCATGTACACACTACTGTATAAAGGAACAGCCCATATTTGGAATTAACAACTTGAAAGGAATTTGCTGATTCTTCAAATTTATCACCAAACTGTGCCATCTCTTTTGTATGTGAAAGTTGCTTCGAAATAACAATGTCAGTAGTGTGCTGTACTGTACTATACATTATATTACATTGCAGTACACAGTGCATAATCAACTAACATGATGCTACTGCTCTGAGAGTATCTGTAAAAAATGAAGGACAAATTTCACAACTGAATTTGTTGGGCTGACAACCCTCAGGCAGTTACTGATAATTCCGATGCTAATTTATGTCCTCCTATAACTGTAGGCTATATGTTGTCTGAAATATGTCAATGAAATATTATCACTTATCAACAAGAAGAGATGAGACAGGAGATGATAATGGCAACAGTAAATTCTTAAGGAGGCAAGGAGGGGAAACTTAAAAGGGGAACGTAAGCCCACTGCCACCAGCATGTACTGCCACTTCCAACCTTTAATCTGGTAATGAAATTGACACAATGTAAAAAAAAAAAAAATTAATTAATTAAAAAAAAAAAAATTTGGTACAGGAGAGAATTTGATGAAAGAAATGTTAAAAGCCTGAATGGTGAATGAATAAACGTATAATATATCTAATGTCATTGGGCACTTGATTACTGTCGTTGTGGATCTTATTATCTTGTGTTAGGGAATGCTGCAAGAAAATTGTGATGATGATTTTCACGTTCCTCATCTAACGAAACTATGGTACTTAAACAATGTAGTCCAAATTACGTTACAGTCCACCTCTCTAAATTAAACATTTATACAATACTGCTGAGGATACAAGCCACTACTTAGCATGTACTGGTAAATAAGATAAGAGTAAGGCTGAGGGTGGCACGGCACTGGTGAGGTGGCTTACTGTCCCAGTCTTCCACAATGATGTCAAATGTGCCCCCTCTCAGCACCAGACGTACTTCTCTCCCATCCTCCTCCTCCTCCTCCTCAGTATCCTCTCTAATCTCCTTCTCCTTGTGGCTGTTCCATTGTTGTGTTGCCATAATGTTGCGGAAGATCTGCAAGGCTCGGGAATACTTACTAGGCAAGGGAGGTGGCTGGGATGCATCGGGGTAGGGCTGTGCTGAAGGCAGCCCTACTTCAGCTGCTGGCTCCACATCTGGTGCTGCTCACACACCATTTGTAAGATAAATACAATTAGGTAAACACTGTACATACAAATGAACAATGAAAACCACTGCTGTACAATCATGCTAGGAGGTGATGTCGTAAAGTCCATGAATTTTTTATCGGCCTTCTGACATCACTTAATAGTATGGCAATACAGCACGCAGAAATGGACACCCATATATTTGTGCTACAAAAGCAGACACTACAGGAATAAATTATTGCAACAAAATATTATCAATATGAGTCACAAAAGTAGCTGTAGTTACTAAAAACATCAACATCTTAATCTTATTCTCTACTATCATATGGGATGTATAGGATTATGAAACAGAATTAGGAAACATAAATACAGATGAGCTATAAAAAGAATACTGTACTCAATGAAATGGGTCAAACATCCATTTGCACATCAACAACACACTATGCAAATGGAGATGTTTTATTTTCGCTATCTCTTGACAGTTTTATTCAGGTTGGGACAGAATGTCTTGGTAAATCCTTTAGAAGATAAGAGGCCTTTCCTACGCTGGAAAAAAAAAAAAAATCTGGAAGCTATAAGAATATATTTTAAAGACTGTCAGTCAGATTAAATGGGTTAAAGCTACTGAAATTCTTGGCTCCTCCTAACAGCTGGATTTAACTTTTTATTTCCTCAGTGAAATCATGGAGCCATCCTTTGAAGCTTCCAAACTCAAGTAAGCATAGGTACTTTTATGATGATGATTAAGATGACAAGAAGAGAAGGACAGAACAGTACAGAAAAAGTTGAGAAAAGTTACTTACCAAGCCGCAAAATTTTATTCTCCATTTCGTAACATTCTGATTGTAATCTCTGGTTCTCTTTTTGCACTTCCTCTATTCTCTGAAAAATAAATACAATTTTCACTTGCACACTGTAATGTACTCTACCTGCATCAGTTCATGTGTTTCAACCCAATGATGTATTTTCTATATTATTCTTGGAATTGTACCTTCAAGGGATTTTATTTACTTTCGGAGACAAGGTTTTCAAATTGGACAGGTTAGATACTATATTGCCTTCACTAATTCCTTCACTATTACAGGGCTCTCCAAAGCAGAATAAAATCACCTGAAGGTAGCAAAAACAGAAGGAATAACATGTCATCAGTGTGACAAGATTCATTCTTTGAGCTGTAACACATGGTGGAAAATAAAAGTCAGCAGACCTAATTCTGGGTACATCAATGTAAATATTCTAAACACTATCATTTGGCCTCACTTACTACACTGTTTATACCAGGGGTCGGCAACCTTTTGAACATGGTGTGCCAGTTTATAATTAATGCCAATTTTTTCGCCACTTTGCGTGTCAGGTAAGATTTTTTAACACTGTAGCGACAGTGTTAATTGATTTAGTAAGAAAGGATGTGCCCACCTCCCTCTCTCTCTTTCTCTCTCTCTCTTTGCATTTTCAATATTTTCTTTGTTACACTGGATCACGTTGAGTGCCATAGTATAGCACTTCACGTGTCAAGCCTGGCACACGTGCCTAGGGTTGCCGACCCCTGGTTTATACCATCCAGTTCTAGAAATAATTAATAAAATGACTGCATATATTGTGGTAGGTGGGGGCGCTCACCATCCACTCACTCAATGTACTGCTGCTACTAGGTGTCTGCCCTGTCCTCTCCTCCATCCTTCTTTCCTTCCATCTTCTTCTGTCTTTCTTTCCATCATTCTTTCCTCGCCTTTCTGCCTGCGGGTGACTTTACACTCCCTCTTCTGTCTTTCAATCCTTCATTCTTTCGTCTTCCTTCTGCCTGTGGGTGACTCTACACTGAGTGACAAGCCAAATGGTTTCCTGTACACCAGGAAACCATTTACTATGCTGGGTGGTAACCATATAACCAAATTTTGGCGCCTGGTGGTTTAGTGGGTAATTATTGTGCTCCAATCGGATTGAGCCGGTGAAGATTTATATCCAAGGGGTGGTTGGGGTTTATTGCTCACATAATGCCACTCAGGGATGTGTGAGGTTGGTCACTCTCATCTTAAATGTCAGGACCAGCTGCCTAGCCCCAGGCTCCTACGCTCCTCATGGGGCAACATAAGATTGGATGATGGATGGATGGATGGATCGCATATAGAGAGCATTGTGGGTAGCATTGACCTGCTACCAATACTGTATTACTGTACTAACCATTGTATTGGTGTCGGCAGTAATCTTGCGTTGGTGTTCCCTTGCCTGTAGCTCCTGCATCATCATTTCCACCTCACGCTCTAACCGACCTTTTTCCTCTACTTGCCGAGCCACTTCCGCCTCCAGCCGATTCTTTCGGGACAGCTGCTCTGCCACCAATGCTGATGCACCAGAAAAAGTTACACCATAATTTCTATGTTTAGTTAATTTTAACAGAAAATTACCAGGTTTTTAAAAGATGTAATAAATTCTTGACCAACATATTAAAGTATACATGGATAGCAATTCTGATTATGCAGTTTATTTCTTTCAAACTGATTTTTGTTTTGAATGCTGCCAGACTACTTTAGTTCAGATTAATGGTGATTCTTTTAAAAGGGGACTAAGTGCAGACTGTATCTAACTTTGCCACAAAAAAAAAAAAAAAAACAAAAAAAAACAATCTGCTAAATTAAAATGTCCATACAGCAAGAATGACAGAAAATATGTAACTGGTCTGAAAAAGTTAAATATTGTTTAAGGGCAATGAAAACCTGAGCAATGTGGTCCATGTGCAAGTTTAAATTATCTGAGGCTGCAAAGTATTCCTGATTAATATGATTCATGACAAATATTTAAGACTGAGAAAATAAACTTTACTGTGTAAACACAAAATTATTCAACTTTCACAGTGTTTGTATACAACTGAGAAACTATGAAATATTTCTCACTAATATCCAACAGGCAATATTGAAAGCCAATACTATACTTGAAATGTTACAAAACTACAGGTTTAACTGATACACACTGAACAATTCTTTTAAGTATCAAAAATTACTGTACCATTACAGAGTAAATTACAAAAAGGAGACTCACTGTATATTACAATTATTTAACGCCTTCAATCCAATGACATATTTCTGGCTTATTCTTGGTATCTTCAGACAAATTTAAACAACTTAGCAAAGACCTCTCATGATGAAGGGGTTAATTACATGTGTATCTTGCCGCTCTCATTTGAAAAGTCTGACCTAAACTAAATACTATCATCCAAAGGCAGTAAGATTAAAGTACAGGTACGTCACTGGAGAGATGCAGTTAAAGATATTCACCAAGGCAGAGTAAAAAATTCTGCCCATTCAACATTTCACCACCTGAGCTTTTTCAGGACTAAGAACTTGGTGCAAGCTATCACATAAACTAAAAAACTAGATGTTAACCACACCGTAAATTAACTGGTTCCTCTGGAAGTGTGACATTCCATGTCTGTTTTTTATGGATGCAAAACCCTTGTCTCAGCTGCTTCATATTCACTCCATCCAACTAACTCATCTCCTGTCAATACCCTATCTTCATTAACTTTCACACCTCACTTTCTTATACACATGTTTATCATATCCATCCACTTTATTCTTGATCTACCTTATCTTCTCTCATCTTCAAAATCACCCACATAAACCCATTACACCAACCTATCTACATCCATTCTCTCCATATGACAATCACTTAAGCACACAATCAACAGATTTCCTTACTCTATATCCGCAAATCACTGTGTTTCATATCCTACTCCCTTTACACACTCCACACACATTAATAATCAGCTCAACTGCCACCACTCCTACTCTTGACTTTTTGTTCTCATACCACACCAATCTCTTACACACACATTTCAAAAGGGGGACTACCACATCTTCACGAAATCTCTGTCTCTACACTCACATTTCTGATTACTACCAAAGCCTAACTAGATACCTTTCTGAGCCACTCAACTCCATTTCCTTTGCACACTTACCTCTACTTCCTGTTACAGCACCAAAACACGCACATTCAGTCACCAGTTTAAGTCCCTCCCTCCATTTACTGGCACAGCTGGGATAAGGTTACTGTCATTCTATTTACATTTACTGTACTTCCAAACCATGCTGCTCAAAAGAGATTCACAAAACTCTTTAACTAGTCTGCAATCCTCCTGTTCATTGTTAGAAAGAAACTCAGACCTGCATACATCAAAACCAAAATACTCCACTCTTCATTATTTACCAACATCCCCAGCCCTCTTTCCATAATCAGCAACTGCTTTTCATGTGCTTCCTGAATTATGATGCCTTCTCCGATACCTAGTCTGAATCTTGAAATTATCCAGTTCAATACTGTATTTAGTATTATGAAAACCAGTTCCTCTTGGTTGTCTGGCAGCTACTGAAGTATAAAGCTACTCTGTTATTCAAAGTTGTTCTTCCAATAAGCTGTTAGTTATGAAAAAGCTCTGGTGCTGAAATATGCTGAAATACTGAATATATTATAGGACTGTTCTGAGTGTGATGTTTCCCTGAAAAGAAAAAAAACAAGAACTGAATATTTACTATCCAGTAATGGATGTTATAAATATTCAGCATTTACTTATGAGTTTTAATTTTAGCAGCTTTAAATGATAACCTGCAGTAGCTAACACTGTTATAAAAAAAATAATAATAATAAAATAAAAATACCTTGTTTGCTTAAGCTTCAAATTTAATTTTCTGTACTCGCTTGGCATTACAACTAGGTGCTAAGTGTTACCTCTACAGTCCTAGTATTCCTGATGGAAAGCTTAGGGAAATTAATAGATTATATATTAATACTTCCAGTATCAGGAATGTTTGATAACGGTATCATAAAAGATATTTTGCTATGTAAATTAAGAATAACCGTGTTCACCTCACTCAAACATACCTACGCATTCAAACCACCATATCTTTTATGATTCAGAACTAAGAGTGACATATACCCACTATAAAATATATACTCCTGACACTTGAAACTAACACTGTTTACTGACTTCAATATATTAAGTCTAATACTATCCTGAGTTTTTGTAAAATACTGTTGGTAATATTAATGCATGTGTACTGGAATCTGAAGCTGTATTCACTTAAATGAGTAAAGAAATTTTGTTACCACAAACCAGACATACTTCCATATGAGACAACTATGACCAACAAATATCATGCAGGATCCAGACCAGCCATGGCACACACTAATATTTGTATACTTTAATGGTAAGTGGTGAAAAGCCACATAATTGCAAAATTATACTGCACTGCATTATTAAAAATCAATAAAAATTCCCAACACAGCCAAATACAATACATTTTATACCATTATGGACATCTAACAGCAAACTAGGCATTCTACAGTAAACAAAAGATCAACAGTAAAGAAAAGAAAAAGTTAGTAGCCACATGACTATGATTACAATCAAGTGTGGGTTGTGGCAGCCTCTAGTGCCAGGTAAGGGGAGCCCAGGGTTGAACACAGGGGTAGGGCGTGTGAGTGGGTGTGGGTGCGAGGCGGCACACAAGGAGCACTCACACACACACACGCTAGTGCATGCTGCTCTACCTTGTATGTGGGAGGAGTCAGGCCTGGACGGTGGCACTGCCAATATGGGCTCTCCTGCAGAGTAGCCTAGGGTGGGGTCAGTGGTTGGGGGGTAGTGCAGGGGGTGCAAGGATATGGGGGGCCTAACACACTCTGGCAGTGATGACTTCCGTTCTCCAATATCGACGGAGTCGGGCATGTACCAAGATTGTGGTCGCCTGGTCTGTTCTTGCACCCCCTCCTGACCTACCACCTTCCCTGTTGTGGGGAACACTGCTCCCGTGGGAGTGGAACCATCATTTGCACTGGAGCTGTACTGGATGTGGAAAGCTGTGTTTGCCTGGGAATTTTTATTGTCAAGGTTTGTGCGCATGGCAGATATTGTACCACCAGTGGGACCTATGGAAATCTGAAGGGAGGAGCGTGAACCATGGCGATGATCAAGAGAGGAAGTGGAATAGGTGAGGGATGAACCACTACTTCGAATCTGAATTGGGGGTTGGGGTTCAGTACAAGGTTGTCTCAACTGGAGGTTGACTGAGGTGTATGACCGACCACACACTGACACTGTGCCATCACTGGAGGGAGGGCCTGGGGCATGGTGAGCCCCATGGGGAGGGAGTGGGGTAAGGTATATTGAAGAGACATGACGCCGACCTGGTGGAGGGCGGCAACTACTGCTACTGCCATTGACAGTAGTGGGGCTGGTACAGCTGCTGATGGAAGTGGTCAGTGTGGTCGTAGTTGTGGCTGTTAAAGTTGATGGCGAGTCCATTGCATTTGGAGGGGGAGTTGGGGAATGAAACTGCCTATGTTCTATTTGTTCATAATGAGGTTCCATATCACTTATATTGTATTGTTGTCCTATTCGTGCATCATAATGTGTCTCAGCACTTTTCCGTCGCTCAGGGGGTCCTTTCTGTTCAAAGTCACTAAATGGATCAAATGAGTTAGGCACAACTGGTGCAGATTTCGGCAGAACTGGGGTGCTGGAGCGGGACTTAGAAGCCTCACGGGAGCTATGTGGGGAGTCCTGCCTGCTGAAAGCCCCCTGCACTTGTCTGGCAGGAAGAAACTGAACATTTGGTCCATGAAAGCCGTTTGAGACAGACGGATGCCATCCATACGTAACTGGGTTATTGACTGCCGGCTGGTAGAAGATTGGGCTGGCGGCCACAGCTGCAGTGGTGGTGGGGGAGGTGTAGACCGGCTCAGCTCCCCCACCAACCATTGTGCCTGGACTGTAGCTGTACACTAGGTATCCACTTGAGTACAGAGGGCCAAAGACATGATGTGTGGCAGCAGAGTGAGTGACCGGGAGGGCACTGGGGCTGGTGGCAGTGAGCACAGGTGTGGTTGGGGTGGATGGCACACCAGACGGGGGGGAAGGGACACCAGAGCGAATAGGGGAGGTAACACGGGACATGGCGGGAGAGGACAGGGCACTGCTTGACCGAGATCGGCCCCAAGGACCATAGTAGCCCCCGTGGTGCAGCTTAGTCTTCTGGGACAGCTCTTCTTCACATCGTTCTCGATCAAGGCCGTACTGGAAAACAAGAAAAATAAATATGTTTAGCACTACTGTATATAACAAGATTTATAAATATCCTATGCTAGTACTGCCATCAGAATGGAGTATCATATCATATTATAGTAACTTATACACAGTACATCAGTTACTTCACTCAAGTAATACTCCGTATTCCGATACACAAGTTCACTTTAGAAAACACATTTTGGCATCAACAGTTAAATTCTTCTGAAAGTGTATTCCACCAAGAGAAATAGAGTGTAAAAAATAACTAATTACCCTAAGTGCCAGCATTAAATATGACACTCAGTTTCACAATATTAAAAAAATGTAAAAATATCCCGTGTTTCTTCCATATTCATTACATTAATGCATAAGATAATATTTCTGTGTTGTATACTTAATATAGACTTCCGTATGTAATTTCTTGCAATAATTCAAAACAACAACAACTGCTGTAACTACATCAAAGTTCTTTAGTAACTGATGACAAATAAACAAACATAGCAATGCAATATGGATCTAATACAAGGTGCAGTACAAATTTACCTCTAAAAAGCAATATTACAGAACAATAGCTATTATGCACAGTATGTCTTCCATATTCACAGGGGATACATAACAAAAATATTCGTTAAAAAATCCATGGCTGATTGGCGTCTCCCAAAACAGCCTTTGTTGTCATAATTTAGCCAAGTAATTGCCTAAAAACCTTTTGCTGTGCCCCCACACTTACCAGACTTTATAACCTAACTGCTCAACGTATATTTTGTGAAGGTTTATTATCCCACAAGTAATCAAATCAGCAAATAATGATTTCATGAATATGAAAGGCTAACTGTTTATGGAATACTGTACTGTACAGGAAAATAGTGCACACAGAAGCTACATATTGTTGCAAGAACTGAGGCTTCACTCAAAGTAGAGTGCAACTAACAAACAATAAGTAAATAAATAAATAAATAAAAATAAAAATAAAAAATAAATTTTGCATAAGGGTATTCTTAATTTCATGTTAATTATCTGCCTGTTGATAAGCATATTTAACCCAAAAGTGCATTGGAAAACTGAGAATCAGGATTTAAAATATCAACCCACAGAATGCACAATGTTATCAGGAATGGGTCATACAAATAGAGCATTTTTGCTTTTGATATATGAGCTGAAGCACTCACACCTCTTCTTACCCAGAGGCCACACAAACAACACTGCTAAATGGTATCCTCATGCGTTTAGTTGACACTTATGATCTTGCTTTTGGGTGGCACCTCAATTCTGACAAAGAGTACGCAAAATTATTAACACAATACCAGAACAGAATTACAATTCATTTATACTACCAGATATTCAAAAAAGGGTCTTCTGCTGAGGCTGGTAATGGATGATATATTTAGTGAACAGGAGTGAGACTTACCTTCTGTATACTCTCATTGACATCATTGTCTTTTAGGTCAGGGAACTTCTGCTTGAGATGGTGGAAGAGCTGCATGTGTGGTATGTTTCGAGTGTCAGACTGCGGGCGCGCAGAGTCCATAATGTGGCCACCCTCCCCTTCCTAATATGGCCCCTCTCCACCCCCTGGCTTCCTGCTACTGCTTAGTCACTATGTCACCTGGGCAAGAGTGATGGCAGGGCAAGGTGAGTGAGGCAAGGCGTCCTGGCAGCTGAGGCACCACGCTACCTGCTGCACCGCCCAGCCCCACCATTCGCCAACCTCCACCATACTCACACCTGCAACACAGCACCAATGCATTTACACTCTGGGGCTCCTATCACTCACTGTATGCTGAAAAAAATATTCTGGTACCAGTCAGAATAAAATACTATACCTTAACTTTTCCGGTGGGAAGGGCAACAGTTGTGAATGAACTCTATGGCATAAACTTTTCATCTGTCACTTCGGGTGTTCTCATACACTGACAACCACACTTCCCATAATTCTTTGTGTCTGTCATCCTATTCCTTTTGCACATACATCATGTCCCAGCAGACTATTCCACATAGGCTTCTTATTCTGATTCAGGCATTCAAACACTTATAAGGTCATTCAAGAGGAGACAACCTACACAATTGTACAATAAGGCACAGTAAATTCTTTTTACTTTAACCTGGCCTATACAGGAATTCTATTTTGAATGCAAAGTTGAACAATGCATTAACAACAGAGTATACTGTTAGTATGAAAGAAATGTAATGGAAAGAATATACAGCCACTGAGTCAAATGAAATAGGTACCAAAAAGAAAAAATCTGGGTCAAGTTAAGGTGAAAGAACTATACAGTAGTTGATATAGCTGACCCTACTGAACATCGGCTATATCAAATTATTGGATACTGTACAGTAAGCTCTCAATTACCCGTCATTGCAATGTCCGGCCCAATGCAATACAGTATCTGGTGCTGCTGGCTCAGCTCTATTAAAGCAATATTCGGCGAAATTATGCAATATCTGGTGCTGAAACGGGACATAACTGATGGTTCTATGCAATATCCGGTGTTGAGGTGTATCAACCAGTTCATAAATGGTAGCCAACTGGCGCTGTATTACTGTCTTACTGTCCTGTATCATTATTTTATGCTTACTCTTCATCTTTTACTCTGAGGAAAGTTTTTAGGATAGAGGTTTGAGACGCAGGGTAACACAATATCCGGCTCGATGCCAAATACTGAGCCGATTGGAGGTACTATGCAATATCAGCATTTTACTTTAACCGGCATAGGGCTTGGCTGAATTAGGCCTATGCCAGATAACTGAAAGGTTACTGTATATCATCAGCCTCTTCCCCGAGTTGGTTCTATATGGCCAGGATTCACTGTAGTTTTATGCCCATCTTTTTACACATTTTGGGTTATTATTTGAAAAGTTTAACTGATAATCTGAGAAAGGTGTTTTGAGATAACAGACCCAAATAGGCTGCAAGCAGAATAAGCCTCAAGTCAAATGACCTAGAAATAACTGAGCGTATGGTAACAAGTGTTGGTGAGAAGACAGGAACACCAACAAGAAGAAGAAACAGAGAAAGAAAGAGACCGAGAGAGAGAAGAAATTCCCTTGTGAAATGCCATAAGAAAATACAACATATTTTATCCTTCCATCACTCTATGAGCTCAGTGTTTATTTACTTTGCTTTTGTTTACTAGCCAATCAAGCTAAATCCCTTCACTCCAATAATATACATTATATTTTAAACTTGCTACCTTTGAACAATTTTATTCAGCTCAGGAGTAGTTTTTCGAACAGGAGAGGTTACATGTGGTTTTCAAAAACTTTTTCACAAAATGAGATCTCTCTTTGGGTAAACATAAAGCATCTAGTTACTGCGAAAACATTAATTAAAAAATAACATAAATGAAATAAATAAATAAGTAAATAAATAAACATCACAAGAGTCCAGCAGTTAATGTCACTTTATCTATCTGGTCTGCATTATATATTATTTCATCTACCAAGGGGTTAATGTCACTCTATCTATTTCTTCTGCAGCAGGCTATACATAACTTTATCTACCTGCTCTGCTGCATTATATTTTGGGGGCTCAGAATATATGTTACAGTTGTGCACCCCAGAACCCCCAACATTTATTATCAGCTAAAGTGGCGTGGCAAGTGAATAATGAAGTGTAAACAAATATTCCTGTTTATGTAGGTTAGTGTGGTGGGTGGATTAAGGGTGGGGTTGCTGGGTAGGAGTCAGAGGAAGTGTGGGGCAGTAGGAGGGGAAAGTGTGAGGGAGGAAGAGGGAAAATGTGGAGGAAGGAAAAGTGTGTAGAGGAGGAAGAGGGACAGTGTGCAGGAGGAAGGAGAATGTGGTGGGGTAAGAGGAAGTGTGGGGGAGAGGGAGAGTGTGGGAGAATATAAGGGGACGAGGAAGAGTGTGGGAGAGGAGGTGGGAGAGTATCAGGGGATGAGGGGGAGTGTGGGAGAGGAGCAACTTTGGGGGAAAAGTTAGAGGAAGTTTGGGGGGAAGGAGTGTGGGGGAAGGGGGGGAAGGGTGTGGGGGAGGAGGAGGGAGGGTGGGGGGAAGGAATGAGAGGAAGTGTGAGGGAGGAGGGGGGGGTGAGGAAATTTAAGGGAATACTGTATGTGGAAGGAAGAGGAGGATGTAAAGTGAAGCCACATAAAGGAATGCAAAGGAGTATGAAGGAAGCCAAACAACAGCAGACTTAATGGTGCTTTCGAGGCTTTTTGTTTCAGAGAAGATTATGATTATGATATTTAATTTTATAAGCTGAAGATAAAGACAGTAAGGCAAGAGGGAAAGACAGTGAAAGTGAGGAAGTGAGTGAAAATGTGTGAAAGATGAAGAAGGAGTGAAGAAGAGGAGGGAGGAGAGTGTGGGAAAGTGAAAGGAAACATATGAAAGGAAGAAGAGGGAATGATGAGGGAGAAGGGAAGTGGGGGAAGGGGAAGAGAGAGGAGAAAAGGTGGAAATAATGAGAGAAGGACCAATATTGGGATGCGGCTACCACAATGTGGGGTTGAGGGAGTGTGGGGTGAGGGGGTCTGGTGTGAGGGGGTGGGTAAATGAGGGTGAGAGGAGTGAGGAAACTGGGATAAGGGTACGGTCACATCTAGTATGAGGGAAGGATGGAGGAAATACCCATTTGTGTGAGTTAGTGAGTGAGAGGGCAGGTTATAAACATGGCTGAGTAGGTGAGGGCTATACAGCAAGGAAAGCAAGCAGATGGGAAGGGTAGGGTAGGGTAGGGTAGGGTAGGGTAGGGTAGGGTAGAGTATAGGAGGGTAAAGAAAGGAAGGATGCATGGATCTCATGAACAGACATCTCGGATCAGAAATTACTAAGGAACCTATCCAAGAAATCATATTCAGAAACATTTCTTTAAATTACAGTATCTACTCCAATACGTTATGACATAAAACCTTGCAGTGACAGAACACAAAGATAAGAACAATTTGAGAGAGAGGAAGGGAAGAAGGAAAGTGAAAGTGAGAGGAAAGAGGGGAATGGTGAGATGCAGAGAGGCTAGGAGACAAGGAAATGTGGAGAAGGAAGGGATAAGGTGAGAGGAAGAGTGGGAGGATGTTAGATGAGAGGTGCAGAGAGGGATGGAGGAGGGAGGTGAGAGGTGTGCCCAGGGAGTGAAGAGGGAGATGAGAAATGCAGAGAGGGATGATGGGAGACATGAGCTGCTGAGAAGAAATAAGATATGTGAGAGGTGTAGGACCGAGGGGTGGGGAAGAATGGAGGGGGCAAGGTGCTGTGAGGAAAGAGAGAGGTACTGAGAAGGAGGAGGAAAGTGAGACGTGTGAAGAAGGAGGGAGGCCAGGAAATGCAAAGAAAGGGCGGGAGGAAAAAGATGAGAGGGACAAAG
>NC_136973.1:3190000-3200000 GCF_032717465.1 Coenobita brevimanus | reverse complement strand
AGAGAGAGAGAGAGAGAGAGAGAGAGAGATTCAAGGAGGCGGATTTTGTCAACTCTAATGGTGACGGTGATGCAGGTGGGTTGGAAGTGGTGAGGAAGGGACATATTAGGCCATGAAGGTGCTGTGAAGGTGAGGGTGCTGGTGCTGTGAAGGTGAGGGTGGTGCTGTGAAGGTGTGGGTGGTGCTGTGAAGGTGAGGGTGCTGGTGCTGTGAAGGTGTGGGTGGTGCTGTGAGGAAGGTGGTGTGATGGTGAGGGTGAGAGTGAGATGGGGAGGGTGGGAGTGTGAAAGTGAGGGTTATGGTGTGAAAGTGAGGATGGTGGCGTGAAAGTGAGTGTGATGTGAAAGTGAGTGTGGTGGTGTGAAAATGAGAATGGTGGTGTGACAGTGAGGATGGTGGTGTGAAAGTGAGAGAGGTGGTGTGAAAGTGAGAGAGGTGGTGTGAAAGTGATGTGAAAGTGAGAGTGGTGGTGTGAAGGTGAAGGTGGTGGTGTGAAAGTGAGGGTAATGGTGTGAAAGTGAGTGGTGGTGTAAAAGTGGGGGTGGTGGTGCACAGTACAAGTGAGTGGTGGTGGTGTGAAAGTGAGGGTGGTGACGTGAAAGTGAGAGTGGTGGTGTGAAAGTGAGGGTGGTGGTGTGAAAGTGAGAGAGGTGGTGTGAAAGTGAGGGTGGTGGTGTGAAAGTGAGGGTGGTGGTGCGAAAGTGAGAATGGTGTTGTGAAAGTGAGTGTCGTGGCGTGAAAGTGAGGGTGGTGGTGTGAAAGTGAGGGAGGTGGTGTGAAAGTGAGGATGGTGGTGTGAAAGTGAGGATGGTGGCGTGAAAGTGAGTGTGGTGGTGTGAAAGTGAGGGTGGTGGTGTGAAAGTGAGGGTGGTGGCGTGAAAGTGAGGGTGGTGGCGTGAAAGTGAGGGTGGTGGTGTGAAAGTGAGGGTGGTAGTGTGAAAGTGATGTGAAAGTGAGAGTGGTGCTGTGAAGGTGAAGGTGGTGGTGTGAAAGTGATGTGAAAGTGAGAGTGGTGCTGTGAAGGTGAAGGTGGTGGTGTGAAAGTGAGTGTGGTGGTGTGAAAGTGAGTGGTGGTGTACAAGTGAGAGTGGTGGTGTGAAAATAAGGGTGGTGGTGTGAAAGTGAGGGTGGGAGTGAAAATGAGTGAGTGGTGGTGTGAAAGGCGGTGGTGTGGTGGTGAGTGCTGTAATACGGCCAATGCTAAACTAGAAGGCTATGAAGAACAATATTTTTCCACAGTTCAAAACCAATATATTCACGAGTAATGTGGAAATAAATGTGAAAATAACTAAGTAAATGTTAACCTGGAATTTTTTTAAACAGAATAACTAGTTCATATTTTCACTTCACGCAATTTCCCGCGTCTTTAAGCCCAAATATTTTCGTTTAAGCATCAAATGTGTTACTGGGACTCATATGTGCTTAGATCCCTTGCTTAAGTGGTATTCAGAGAGAGGATTAAGACTGGCTAACTAGGGGGCACGATTAAGAAAGACGCCATTTGTTTAAGAAGGCTAGTTGTTTGTTTGATTACCTAAACAAGAAGGTCACCCAAAGCTTATTAAATGCGCCCTCCAACCTGACTACACCTGGCCATCAACTGAGCTTAAAGGGGCTAGGAATCTTTGTCAGGGAAATTTAAACACACTACAGTCCACTCAACCCTCCAATCTGACTACATCTGGCCATCAATTGAGCTTAAAGGGGCTACGAATCTTTGTCAGGTAAATATAAACACACTACAGGCAATTCAACCCTCCAATCTGACTACACCTGGCCATCAACTGAGCTTAAAGGGGCTACGAATCTTTGTCAGGAAAATTTAAACACACTACAGGCAATTCAACCCTCCAATCTGACTACACCTGGCCAACACCTGAGCTGAGAGGAGTTAGGGATCTTTGCCAACTTAAAACAAACGCGCTATAGCACTTTAATGGAATCAGGGATTATGATTGCAATGGAATATGATGGTCCTCCTATAATTCTATCCCTTCTTCTCCTCCGTCTAACCTTCCTTGTCAATCTATGTTCAGTGTTTATATGTGTTTGATTAATGTGTCTGTGTTGACGTTTGTTTGTACACCTTCGCGAGGCAGACATACCGTACACACACACACACACACACACACACACACACACACACACACACACACACACACACACCTCTAACTATACATACATTCATACAAGAACATACGCATAAAAACATGTACACACACACACACACACACACACACACACACACACACACACACACACACACACACACACACACACACACACATCCCGAGAGAGAGAGAGAGAGAGAGATTCCACTAACATCTGCGTCTGTTATCGTCCCCCCGACCCCCCTGTCTGGCAACCTCTCTCTCTCTCTCTCTCTCTCTCTCTCTCTCTAAGAATCTTCTACTCACTTCCTCACACACACACACACACACACACACACACACACACACACACACACACACACACACACACACTCTAATTTCTCTCCGACGGCGAAAAGACGGATGAGAGAGAGAGAGAGAGAGAGAGAGAGAGAGAGAGAGAGAGAGAGAGAGAGGTGGGCGGGGACAGAGCCAGACAGGTGAGTGGGTAAACAGGAAGGTGTGTGTGTGTGTGTGTGTGTGTGTGTGTGTGTGTGTGTGTGTGTGTGTGTGTGTGTGTGTGTGTGTGTGTGTGTGTGTGTGTGTGTGTGTGTGCAAAGGTGTATACAAGAAGAAAACGAACACAACTCTCTCTCTCTCTCTCTCTCTCCGGGCAGGTGTGAGCAAGAAGGAAACATCACAACAAGTCAACAGATTTTTGCTTATGTTAGTGACGCTGGTTGATAATTATGACTCTCTCACTCTCTCTCTCTCTCTCTCTCTCTCTCTCTCTCTCTCTCTCTCTCTCTCAAACACACATCCACACTGAGACAATTCCTTTTTTCGGTACAACTGAAAACACACCAAAGGAGAGTATAAAAAAAATCAGTGTCTTTCCTCTCCTTTTTCCCCTTCCTTTTCCCTCCCTTTACCCCCTCCTTCCCCCTCACCCATTTCCCCATCTTTTCCCCCATCTTTCCCCTCACCTACTCCCCTCACAACTCACTAAACGCACGCAAACACACGCTACAAACGCACCCAAACACTGTCGCCAATTTCACGGTACGAAATCATAACACTCAAACTGATATGAAACAGGAGGGTGGCACTGGTCTCCTTGTACTTCCTCGTTCTTTCTCTCCTTCTTCCTCTTCTTCTTCTCCTCCTTCTTCCTCTCCTTCTTCCCCTCTTTTCCCTTCCTCCACCCTCAATATATCCACGTACACCATCCATAGATCATTCTCTAAACTCCCATTCCACTTACTTTGTACACCTTAACACTCAGACAAAAACTGAATGCTAGGATGGTTTTTGCTTCCCTCTCTCCCCTCTTCCCTTCTCCCTCCCCTCTTCCTTCCCCTTATCCATCCCTCTCTCTTCTGCCCCTTCCTCCCTCTTCCCCTCCCTTCCCCTCTCCCTCCCTCTTCCTTTCCCTTATTCACTCCACTCTCCTCCCCCTTCCTCCTCTTCCCCTCTTCCTTCCCCTTTCCCTCTATCCCATCCTCCCTCTTCCCCTCCTTTCCCCTCTCCCTTCCCCTTATCTATTCCCCTCCCTCCTCTCCCACCCACTACCCCTACGCCTACATAAAAAATTAATGTACAGTTATGGACAAAAGTTGATGTACTCTTCCTCTGCGTCTACTTCACACTTAAGGCATATCAGTCACTTTCTCCCCTAATGCATCATATCCAGGAGAATCACTTATGGGCAGAGAAACGTACGAAGCCTGCCTCAGCTTAGGAATATTAGCCACGAGAGGGAAATGAGAAGCAGAAGAGGTGAAGTATTAGGCAGAGAAACATACCAGGCCTCTCTAAGCTTAGGAATATTAGCCAGCAGAAAGAAGTGATAAGCAGAAGAGGAGCAATATTAGGCAAAGAAACATACCTGGCATCTCTAAGCTTAGGAATATTGGCCAGCAGAAAGAAGTGATAAGCAGAAGAGGTGAAATATTAGGCACAGAAACATACCAGGCCTCTCTTAGCTTAGGAATATTAGCCAGCAGAAGGAAGTGAGAAGCAGAAGAGGTGAAATATTAGGCAGAGAAACATACCAAGCCTCTCCCATCTTAGAAATATCAGCCATGAGAGGAAAGCTAGAAGGAGAAGAGGTAAAATATTCCTTAAACTTCCTAGGTACGAAATAATAACATGTGAATCAAAGTGAATTGTGGGGTGGATGCGGGAGGGGAGAGGGAGGAGGTAGGGAGGGAAGGAAAGAGTTGGGAAGGGAAGGCGGGAGGGGTGAACAGAAGGAATAGGGTGTGGGGGAGGTGGGAAGGGAAGAGGGAAGGAAACTGGAGGTGGGACAGATGGAAAAGAAAGGGAGGGAGGGAGATGGGAGGGGGAAGGAAAGGAGAAGGTGGAGACGGACGAGAGATGGAAGAGGGGGAGGGATTGGGGGAGGGAAAGGAATGGAGAAACGATACGGAGGGAAGGAATGAAGGAGGGTGAGACGGGGCGACAGAGAGGAGGGAAGGAAGGAGCGAAGGGGAAAGGAGAAGAGATGGAGAGGAAGGAAGAGGAGAGGGGAAAGAGGAGTGGGGATGAACCGAGAGAGGGGAAAGCGGAAAACTAAACGGTGACATTTATATTTTCGTTGTGAGAAAGGTCATGAGTCTCACCTGCAATTTTATATATCACCGAGGCAGCTTCACGACAAACAGATGTGCGGCTGACGGAGGGTGGGTGCGAATAACGATGGGGAGGCGTGACATCTGGCGGCGCGGTCTGTGTGTGTGTGTGTGTGTGTGTGTGTGTGTGTGTGTGTGTGTGTGTGTGTGCTTTGTGCGAGTGTTCAGTGCGTCTTCGTGCAATAAAACCACACAACCAAACACACTCAATTTCCTTTACCTTCACCACATCTAAAACCCCCACTACTGCAGGTGTTGGTAATAAAGAAACGCACCTGAAGTAAAGCCACTCCAGCTCTGACCACCTGTACAAACGCAGAGGTAGTAAAATCAATCAGCCTGCACCATTAACTTTCCGGCTGCGTTTGCTTTCTCCTTTGGGTGAGAAAAATGGCGTGACGTATGACCCAATAAAATCTACAACTTTCCACCCACACAACAAAATAAATAAATAAATAAATAAATAAAAATACACTTGAATCTTGTGACGTCATTTCCTGTTTATTCTTTTTTCTCTGGGCGATGTTTTTTATACATACCTTTTTATATTCAAATTCAAATTCCGGTACATTTTTTGAAGTGATGTGTGTCGTGTCTATGCCCGCTCCCCCCACTTCGGAAAATCCCTTCTAATGTTAATAAAACCGTCTGAAGGTGGAATGAATATTGTAAAGGAAATTGTATCGTAAGGGAGAGCATATCGTACAAGGACACGTTACCGGATATAAGAGGTTAGGTGTTAATGAAGAGGGTATACAGATGCAAGAAAAAGATGTGAGACAGAAGTAAGGCATGTGTGAAAGAAGAGAGGCATGTGTGAAAGGAGAGAGGCATGTGTGAAAGAAGAGAGGCATGTGTGAAAGAAGAGAGGCATGTGTGAAAGAAGAGAGGCATGTGTGAAAGGAGAGAGGCATGTGTGAAAGGAGAGAGGCATGTGTGAAAGGAGAGAGGCATGTGTGAAAGAAGAGAGGCATGTGTGAAAGAAGAGAGGCATGTGTGAAAGAAGAGAGGCATGTGTGAAAGAAGAGAGGCATGTGTGAAAGGAGAGAGGTATGTGTGAAAGGAGAGAGGCATGTGTGAAAGGAGAGAGGTATGTGTGAAAGGAGAGAGGTATGTGTGAAAGAAGACAGGCGTGTGTGAAAGGAGCGAGGCATGTGTGAAAGAAGAGAGGAGTGTGTGAAAGCAGAGAGGCATGTGTGAAAGAAGAGAGGCATGTGTGAAAGAAGAGAGGCATGTGTGAAAGAAGACAGGCGTGTGTGAAAGGAGAGAGGCATGTGTGAAAGGAGAGAGGCATGTGTGAAAGGAGAGAGGCATGTGTGAAAGAAGACAGGCGTGTGTGAAAGGAGAGAGGCATGTGTGAAAGGAGAGAGGTATGTGTGAAAGAAGAGAGGCATGTGTGAAAGAAGACAGGCGTGTGTGAAAGGAGAGAGGTATGTGTGAAAGGAGAGAGGTATGTGTGAAAGAAGTGAGGCATGTGTGGTGAGTTTGGTGTGGTGTGGTGTGGTGAGTTTGGTGTGGTGTGGTGTGGTGTGGTGTGGTGTGGTGTGGTGTGGTGTGGTGTGGTGTGGTGTGGTGTGGTGTGGTTCGGTACGGTATGGTATGGTATATGGTATGGTATGGTATGGCAGTGTCGTGTTGTGTGGTAATGTATGGTATGGTGTGGTGTGGTGTGGTGTGGTATAGTGATGTGGTGTGGTGTGGTGGGCGGGGCTGGTTGTTGCGTCATCACAGCCCTACACTTGGCAACCACCACACCTCCCTCTGCCAACAATGCACCACCACCATCACCACAATCACCACCACCATAACCATCATCGTCACTACCATCACCAACCATCACAATTATCGTCACCACAATCACCACCACCATAACCATCAACATCACAACCATCACTAACCACCACAAATATCATCACCATCACCACAATCACCACCTCCATAACAACTATCACTCTTCAGTCACCATCGCTACCTAACACAGTCACCATCACCACAACTATCATCATCATCATCATCATCACAATTACCATCATCATCATCACCACCACAACCATCTCCGTCACTATCATCACCATTCACTCACAGTCACTTCTTACACACTAGCATCACCCCAATCATCAACATCATCACCATCATCATCATCCCAGCGACACATACAGACACACACACAATAAAAAAATGACCCCGCGACAATATTTAAAAAGTGAGAAAAATGACGATAAGATGAACGTATCGGAAAATAAAGAAAAAATGACGAAAAATGCAATGATGAATGCAATGACGAAGTGTAGCTTGTAACCTAATTCATTCCTGCCATCTAGAGTTTTTTTCAATTCCTGCTATTTCCTGACTACTACTACTATTACTACTATTTTACTACTACTACCACCAGCACTACTACTACTACTACTACAACAAATTCGTAGTAGTAGTAGTAGTAGTAGCCCTAGGTTCATCTGACACGTGAACCCAGTGGACTGAAAGCTGCGGCCGCCTTTCTCTGGCAGTCCACCATCTTCCATTCGGGGGATAGGGAGGGGGGTGAGGGACGTTTGTATACCCAGGCAGCTCCACCACCCTGTTACATCAGTGCCACCACATGAAGGCGTCCCTCTCCAGCAGCCTCGTTAAAAAGAAAAGATATGGAACAGCAGAGAGAGAGAGGAAAGAATATATACCTAATCCAGCATCTTGACATCAAAATCACGTAATGGCTCGTACAAGCTCAGTGCCGCCTCCACATCGCCCACGTCTTCCTCTTGTTAAACTAAAATAGCGAGGTGATGGAGGATAAAGACTTAAAATATTAAAAATTAGGCTCTTAACTGACGCCAAAAGCAGGTAGCCTAATAGTGCGTGAATTTGAAAGCTCATCTACATCTGTGACCATTTTACAAGCTCATTTACAAACTCATTTACGCCCCCACGTCACCCAAAGCTCCCTCCTGTTTGCCCAAAAGAGAAAGGCGGAGACAGGAAGATTTACAGATACAATACATTACAAGAGTTTACATTTATCAACTCGGAAAATGCGAAGATATTTACTGCTCCACTAACGCCTTTGCAATACCTCCTCCTCCTCCTCATCATCATCACCAGCAGCATATGCATCACCATCATCATCAATCGTCATCATTATCGTCATCAAAGAGTTTACCATCATAATCACCATCATCATTATCATCATCAATCGTCATCATTATCGCCATCACAGTTTATCATCACCACCACCACTACCATCACCATCCCACCTCTCCTCACCTGCATTCCTCAGTCGCTTCCTGCCTATGATCTATAAATACAATACCTACAGCTGTATTTTTGGCCGACCATGGAAGATATAGGCAAGGTCCATAGATTTTGTCAACTATTCAGGGAACACGTATGCGGAAATAGAGAAAATATTTAGGAAGTTTGTGGAGAGAGAGGTGTGCTGTGTGATGTGAAGTGAAATGATTGTACGAGCATATGGTTGGAGTGCTTGGGTTTTTTATTTGCTCTCTCTCTCTCTCTCTCTCTCTCTCTCTCTCCTGGCAAGCCCCATTATTTCCGGCTTGCATTCTGGCCTCTACATACTCTCTCACCTTCGCCTCTTGATCTTTGTCTATCTCATCTCTATAACGTGTTCACTCTTGGCTGACAACGATGCCTAACCCCATTCAGTTTAGTTAATGGCCAGGTGTAGTCAGACTGGAAGGAATTTTCGACTAGCAACCAAGGAGACTCATTCCTACCTCAACTAAACCTCATTTTTATTGACTGGTATTATTGTGGTGGTGGAGAGGGACGCCTTCAAGTGCTGGCACTAAAATATCCGGGCGGCTCCACTGCTCCGTTATAACACCCTATCGTCCGAAAGGAGGATAGTGGGAGTACAGATTCAGCCTACAGTCCATTGGGTTCACGTTCAAACGAGCCTGGGGTGATTCGAACACCAACAACAAAACAAGATAAAATTTTTAGTGATTAACCGCTCAGTACAAAGACGTTTTAGACGACTGTATCTACTGTAGTCAACTCCTACCAGATGACGCATTTTCACGGCATTCTTGGTGTTTCCAGACGATTTTATTTAGCGCAGGAAAGACCTCTCGTATATGAAAGGGTTAACAAGGGTTTTATATATGTACCAAGCCTCCACACTCCCCCGCGCCGCACTGTGGTGAGGTACTGTCTGCCACAAGGGAACACTGGTACACTGCATGGGACGGCCTTGCAGGGGCTGTTGTTTGTCTGTGGTTCACGGATCTGCTCTGCCAGACAGGCCGGGGCTGATCAACAACACAATTCGAAAAGACTATCCTCAGCTTAAACACAATAATCTGGAAACAGCAATAGTTTTCTTCTTCGTTATCCTATTTGCAGCCTGGCCACATTCTCCAAGGAGCTGCAGTTATCCTCTTAAGTCCATAAGACAAGAAAAAAAACAAGTGACGTCCTCGGTGTGAGAGTTAAGAATGCGACATGTGAGGAGGCGGTGTGTGACGAGGGTGTGTGACGTGGGTGTGTGTGTGACGTGTGTTTTGGCGCGTGGGAACACTGCTTGGCCACACACCTGTCTACCACTGTGAAAGCCGTGAGTTGGAAGCAAAAATAAATATATAAGACGATACATGTGCCTTTTTCAACAACCTGCTCATATGGAGGGGTAAGCGGCTTCACAGAACGTATGGTAATTTATACAGACAGAAGGCTTCAGAAAATACAATATCGCCCTACCCTGCATAGCGCACAGAACGATATTAACCAGTCATATCCAAAAATAAATCGCTAAAGAAGAGGTGCTAGGGAGCTTCCACAATCGACGGGAAGGACCTGGGCTTTGGCTGCTTGAAGTATGATGACTCTTAGGTATGATTAGGAATGAGTCTCCTTGGTTACTAGTGACATCGACCCTCCAATCGAACTACACCAGGCCATCAACTAAACTGAAAGGAGTTAGGGATCTTTGTCAGGTTAGGAACAGTGCCAACATACTATTACTACTACTACTACTACTATTACTACTACTACAATTACTACTATTACTACTACTATCAACAGTAATAAATTCTGAGACCTTCAATATATCTCTTCGTCAGATTTAGAAAAACTACCTACCTACTTACCTACCTACCTACCTATCTATCTACCTACGTACCTACCTACCAATCTACCTATATACCTATCAATAACCAGACGCCTTAATCCCGCAATGGGTGGCCACAAACAAATCGCCTCCACGTCACCCAGTCCTACCTCATCAGGCTGCCCTTTCTCAAACCATGTAAATAAACA
>NC_136973.1:3172500-3185000 GCF_032717465.1 Coenobita brevimanus | reverse complement strand
GGAAGGTAGGGGTGGGTAAGAGGGTACGAAGGGACGTAGAAGAGAAGCAGGGAATGAATGGGTTGAAGGCAGAGGGGGTAAGAGAGAGGGAATGGAAGGGTGGGCGGAAAGCAGAGGAAGCAGAAGGAAAGGCAGAAGAGGGAAAGGTGGGAACGGGAGAGAAAAGGTAGGTAAGTGAGAGAGAATGCAGCAAGAGGAATGCAGAGAAGACAGAAGGAAAGACGGAAAAGGGAGAGAGAGGGTAGGTAATTGAGAGGGAAAGCAGCAGGTGTGAATTCTGACAATCGCTTCCTGCCATCCCTCAAGACAAAATGATCTGAGCACGTTTTAGAGAGCCAGGGATGCAAGAAAAAAGAAAAAGAAAAAAAAAAGAAAAAAGACAAAGAGAGGCCTCTCCCCATCCCCGTTCCTTTGTAATGTGTGGTTTACGGTGCGACGCTACGGGGTGCTGCGTAGTGTGATGTGAAACGTAGGGAGTGTGTGTGTGTGTGTGTGTGTGTGTGTGTGTGTGTGTGTGTGTGTGTGTGTGTGTGTGTGTGTGTGTGTGTGTGTGTGTGTGTGTGTGTGTGTTAGGCTGAAGATTGTCAGTATGTGGGTGTGAGTGTGTTAGGTTAAGAGCATGTGAGTGAGAGGGATTGTGAGGGGGTGGATGTGAGTGCGTTAGGATGAGTATTGTGAGTATGTGAGTGAGGGACTGACAGAAGGAGGGTTTGGGGGTGTGTAAGTGTGAAACTGTGACCGTCCGGGGGTGAGGTGATGCATGTGTGTGTGAGTGGGGGGACTGAGTGTGTGTGGGGGATTGAGTATGTGAGTGGACTGAGTGTGTGAGTGTGGGACTGTGAAGGTGTGAGTGTGGGGCAGACTGTGTGAGTGGGGAAGTGAGTGTGTGAGTGGACTGACTGGGTGAGTGGGGGACGGTGTAGGTGTGAGTGTGGGACTGTAAAGGTGTGAGTGGGGCATTTTTTAGCACTGTCTCATTCTGCCACTAATCTATGCAAAAAATAACCCACAACAGGGCGAAAATCTGGGCCAAGTTGTGGTGAAAAGGGTACATTAATTTCCACAGTTAAACATACACACATAACATCATCAAGTACAATATACCTCTCTAGTAATGGAAGGGACTGGTGTTGCACTCTTGAACTCTCTGCCCTGCACTCCTAGGCCATCTTTTGCTGCGCTATATTTGAACAACTTCTGCCCAAATCACATCCCTTTCTACATATTGCTACACGCCTAATCCCGGAGTTGATGCATATGAACAACCTTAATCTCAATCCCATGCCTTTCTACACATTGCTACGCGTCTAATCCCACAGTTGATCCAGCTGATTCTTAATCCGAATCTTATGTGTGTTTTGAGATATACTGCCACACACCTAATCCAAGCCCCCTTTCTCACCGGTTGAGGAAGCTCCCTAACACCTTTAATGAAGCGATTTGTTTATTACCCTAACACCTTTCCTAAGCGATTTATATTGTTTTTTATACACCTTACTGTCACCTTCTGTGTTACACTTAACTGTTATCTTTTGTGTTACATAAATCCTTCCAAAATCGCCATACCCTGCATAAATATCGTACAAGAGGATATTAACCTGCCATACCCAAAAATAAATCGCTAAGGAAAAGGTGCTAGGGAACTTCCTTACCCGACGGGAATATAGACCCAAGTGAAAGGTAATTTAATACATTTACTTCATCACCACCACTACACTACACCACACCACACCACATCACTACCACCACACCCACACCACACCACTACCACCCACACCCACACCACACCACTACCACCACCCACACCACACCACTACCACCACAATCACACCCCATCACTACCACCACACCCACACCACATCAATACCACCACCACCACCCACATCACAATCACTGACACACACACCTACCCACCCACCCATCCACCCACCCACACACACACACACACACACACACACACACACACACACAAATTCCCGGTAACCCACTTCAAGTCCTTATCTCGAGACTGTCCAATTTCCTGTTTCCTCCCACGGTCCTTCCCCACACTCTATATAAATGTTACGTAGAGAGAGAGAGAGAGAGAGAGAGAGAGAGAGAGAGATTCAGTCTTGACACAGAGCAACGAAGAGACACAAATACAAGACGAAGGAACAGTGACACATACCAAAATAAACAATACCTAGAAAGCACGCCACGAAATACTTACACGCTCTTTCCACGAACACACCACATACATAAATCTACCTATCTATCTATCTATCTGTCTGTCTGTCTATCTACTGTACAGCCAGACGCCTTAATCCCATAAGGAGTGGCCACAAACAAATCGCCATGTCGCCCTGTCCCCTGCCATTTCTCTGCCCTCCCCCCAACTTACAACCCCCTCTCATATACCTCTTCATCCCTCCATCTCATCCTCGGCCTCCCTCACGAACACACCACACACATTTCCCCACATAAATTTTAAACTATTTCTCTACCTATATATACCTGACTCTCTTCAAGTGAATATAACTCTAGTGATATATTTTCATGTCGTGTATTTCAGGAACTCTTTCTTAACCAAATATTTTCCTTCTTATTCAAAATACCGCGTTCCTTTACCCATGCAATTCCATTAATTCCAACAGATATGACAAACATTTCATTTATCTATCTATCTATCTATTCACCTAACTTTAATCCTATCTATCTATCTACATATCTATCTATCTACCTTCAATCGCATACATTCACAACAAACTTTTCCACTAACACACCTACGACCCTCTTCTCCATCTATAAATTCCAATAAATGCGCCTAATATACATCTATCTGTCTATCTATCTCTATGTATCTATCTATCTACCTTCAATCATGTACATTCACAACATGGCTTTCCACTAAGACACACGAATCTCTTTTCTGAACATAAAATACGAAACCAACAAAACCCCATTATACGATATTAATAAAAACCCATTACACGACACTAAACCCCATTATACGATACAAAACCCCATTATACGATACTAAAACCCATTATACGATACTGAAACCCCATTATACGATACTGAAACCCCATTATACGATACTAAAACCCATTATACGATACTAAAACCCATTATACGATACTAAAACCCATTATACAATACTAATATATATCTTAAAATCCATCTTTCCTCTCGCACACCCTCTAAAGCACCCCCTTCTCACGCAGCTAAAGTGTTCTCCCAAATATAAACCTTACACATATATATTACCATCCCACCTCCTCACCCACATACATTTCAAACGCAGCCCTGTTCTTCCTTGTATGACGCACGGACACAGACGCGCATGCACACACACACACACACACACACACACACACACACACATACTGAATAGCTACATGGCAATAACCACACAACTCTCTCACTTACACACAGACACACACACACACAATGATACACGAAAATAATCACACAACTCTCTCTCTCTCTCTCTCTCTCTGGGATCAACAAGTGACGTCACAATCTCCCCCACCCAATCAGGAGCCAAGTTACCTAAAATAACCCTTACGATGCCCACTGTGAGCCAGATTTAGTCACACAGCCACAGTTTGCCAATCCCCCCCTCCCCCACCCCCAGAACCCCCCTCCCCTCGTGTGGGAAGTGTAGGGGGGAGGGGAAGGGAGGGGAAGGGAGACTGTCGCGTGTTTATGCCCTGGAATAGTTGGTGAGAGAGAGAGAGAGAGAGAGAGAGAGAGAGAGAGAGAGAGAGAGAGAGAGATTATAACTAAGTGGTTGATGGCCTGGTGTAGTTGGACTTGGAACATTGATTTGACTAGTAACCAAGGAGACTCATTCCTACCCATACCTAGAGCTCTCTGCACGTCACCTATTAAAGGATTGGTCCAGTTCCGTCAAATGAAAACAAACGAAGGAAAATTAGAAAGAAAAGTGGAGTAGGAAAAAGTGGATGTGTGTGTTGGGTAAGAAGGGGATTTACCGAGGGAGGGAGGGAGGGATTGGAGAGAGGGAGGTGAAGGGGAGGGGGAGATGGAGAAAAGGAGGGAGGAAATGAAAAAGGGGAGGGAGGATTGGAGAGACGGAGGGGAAGGGGAGGGGAAGATGGAGAGAGGGAGGAGGGAAGAAATGAAAGGGGGAAGGAGGGAGGGATTGGAGAAAGGGAGGGGAGGGGGAGATGGTAAGTGGGAGGAGAGGAGAAAGAGATGGAGAGAGGGAGGAGGGGGGAAATGAAAGGGGGAAGAGGAAGGGAGGGAATGGAGAGAGGATGAATATGGGGAGGGAGGGAGAGAGGGAGACAAGGAGGGAGAGAAGGAGGGTGAAGGGGGAGGGAGGGAGGGAGGGAGGAAATGGAGAGAGGGTAGAGGGGGGGGGAGAGGGAATGAAGAAGGAGGAAAAATAAAACACAAAAAGAGATAAGGGAAGAAGAGAGAGAGAGAGAGAGAGAGAGAGAGAGAGAGAGAGAGAGAGAGACTGGGATGGTTACGAGAGCCCTGGTGCTGTTTGGTTGTTGACTTTTTTCTTTAACTGTACATCAACTCTCTCTCTCTCTCTCTCTCTCTCTCTCTCTCTCTCTCCGTTAGTCCTATCTTATATATTTACTTAAAAAGAGAGAGAGAGAGAGAGAGAGAGAGAGAGAGAGAGAGAGAGAGTGTGTGTGTGTGTGTGTGTGTGTGTGTGTGTTACGATGAAGTCCACAGGCTGAATGGGTTACAGGAGCCAAATCAAGAGAAGCATAATAGAGTAATGGGCAGGGCAGGGCAAGGCAGGGCAGGGCAGGGCAGGGCAGGGAAGGGCAGGGTATGGGAAAGTACATAAGGGCAGGGCAGGGAGGGCAGGGAGGGCAGGGCACGGTATGGGAGAGTACAGAAGGGCAGGGCAGGGCAGGGCAGGGTATGGGAAAGTACAGAAGGGCAGGGCAGGGCAGGACAGGGCAGGGCAGGTCACGAGACTGGGCAAAATGATTGGCTGGTGGTTCTCTGGCGCTATGACGTCACTTCCGGCAGAGGGGTGCCAAGGCCGCCGACACACCCCACTCACCCCACTGCCTGCCACCTCTCACCCCACTGCCTGCCACCCCACTCACCCCACTGCCTGCCACCCCACTCACCCCACTGCCTGCCACCCCTCACTCCACTGCCTGCCACCCCTTACCCCACTGCCTGCCACCCCTCACCCCACTGCCTGCCACCCCTTACCCCACTGCCTGCCACCCCACTCACCCCACTGCCTGCCACTCCACACCCCACTGCCTGCCACCCCACTCACCCCACTGCCTGCCACCCCTTACCCCACTGCCTGCCACCCCACTCACCCCACTGCCTGCCACTCCACACCCCACTGCCTGCCACCCCACTCACCCCACTGCCTGCCATCCCACTGCCTGCCACCCCACTCACCCCACTGCCTGCCACCCCACTCACCCCACTGCCTGCCACCCCACTCACCCCACCGCCTGCCACCCCTCACCCCACTGCCTGCCACCCCACTCACCCCACTGCCTGCCACCCCACTCACCCCACTACCTGCCACCCCACTCACCCCACTACCTGCCACCCCACTCACCCCACTATCACGCATATTAAACGACAAACATATAATACAGTGAGGTAAGGGGCAATAAGTGAAGTGGGAGGTTGGGCTGAAGGACAAGGGTGAAGTGGAGGGTGAGGATGAGCAATGAAGGGTGACGCTAAGGGTGAGGTAAAGGGCAGGGGAAGAGTGAATTGATGGGCAGAGACTGATGGTTGAAAATATGTCAGTCACCTTTCAAAGAGACGAATTGTGAAGGCTTTTGTCTGGGTGAGGGAGGGAGGGTAGGGAGGGAGGGGAAAGGGAGAGAGTAAAGGACAGGGAGGAGAGGGAGAAAGAGGGTGGATGAGGGAGAGTAAGGAGAAAAAGAGAAGGGCAGAAAGGGGGAGGATGAGGGAGAAAGAAGGGGAGAGAGTAGAGATTGAAGTAAGGACAGGGAGGAGTGGAAGAAAGACAGTGGGTGGATGAGGGAGGGCAGGGAGAAAGGGGGAGGATGAGGGAGAAAGAGAGAGAAGGGGAGGGAGGGGGAGGGGAAAAAGATAGAAGGGGAGAAAGTTGAGATACAGGGAAGGATAGGTAGAAAGAGCGGGGGAAAGATGAGGGAGATAACGAAGGGTGGGGAGAAAGAAGGGGGGAGAGACAGGCGTGAAGACGGGGGAAAAGAAGTGGCGGAGGATGTGTGGGGGGAAGGAGGGGTGTGAGGAAAGGGAAGGGCTAGCGAGGGGAAGCAAGAGGGGAAGAAAGGGAGGGATACGAGAGAGGGGAAGGAAGAAGGCTGGAAGGGAGAGAAAAGGGGTGAGGGAGGGAGTGAGGAAGGAACGGTAAGTAAGGAACAGAGGGAGAAGACGGAGAAGGAAAGGAAGGAATGCAAGGCTAAAGAAGGAAGGAGGGAGGGAAGATATAAGAAAGGAAGGATGGAGGAGGAAAGCTAGGATGAGGGAAGAGGGAAAGCAAGGATAAGGGAAAAGGGAAAGCAAGGATAAGGGGAGAGAAGAGGGAACGCAAGGATGAGGGAAAAGGGAAAGCAAGGATAAGGGAAGGGAAGAGGGAATGCAAGGATAAGGGAAGGGAAGAGGGAAAGCAAGGATAAGGGAGAAGGAAGAGGGAATGCAAGGATAAGGGAAAAGGGAAGAGGGAATGCAAGGATAAGGGAAGGGAAGAGGGAATGCAAGGATAAGGGTAGAGGAAGGAGGGAAAGCAAGGATAAGGGAAGAGAAGAGGGAAAGCAAGGATAAGGGTAAAGGGAGGAGGGAAAGCAAGGATAAGGGAAGAGAAGAGGGAAAGCAAGGATAAGAGAAGAGGGAAAGCAAGGATAAGGAAAGGGAAGAGGGAAAGCAAGGATAAGGGTAGAGGGAGGAGGGAAAGCAAGGATAAGGGAAGAGGGAAAGCAAGGATAAGGGGAGGGAAGAGGGAAAGCAAGGATAAGGGAGGAGAAGAAGGAAAGCAAGGTAAAGGAAGCAAGGACACACTTCTCTCCTTCATTCTCTTCACCTGTCCACTCCACGAAGGTAAAAATTCACTAAAAAAACATTATTATCAACGCAACACACGGCAAGGACAAGGTGGACGGCTAGGTTGAGATGGGGAGGTGGGGTGGAGGTGGGGAGGAAAGAGAATGAGGTATGGGGAGAAGGAGGGATGGGGAGGAAAAGGAGTGGAGAGGAAATTGTGGAATGGGGAGGAAGAGGAGGAGTGAAGAGAAACAGGTGTGGGGAGGAAAAGAAGGGAAATTGAAAGAGAGAGAGAGAGAGAGAGAGAGAGAGAGAGAGGAACGCTTACAGCAACAGATCAATGGTACTCTTAAAGATATTTGTAAAAGGATAGATTATAACAAACATAAATATTCTCTGGGTAAAAGACAAGGATAGCACACAGGAGGGGAAGAGGGGAAAGGGGAGGGGAGAAAAAGGAGAAGGGAGAGGGGAAGAGGCGAACAGGGAAGGGGAGAGGAGGGAATGGTGAGGGGGAAGAGACAGAAGTATGAGATGGAGAGTAACAGAAAGAAATTGGAGTGAGTGGACAGAGGAAAAGGAAGGAGAAAAGGAATGAGGAAGAAGAGGAGGAGAAAGAAGAGGTGGGGGAAGAGGAGGAGCAGGAGGAGGAAAAGAGGAAGACGAGGGGAAGGGGAGTGGGGAGTGTTGGGAGAGGCGATTGGGTGAGGAAAGAATGTATGGGGTTTGGAAGGGTGTGAATGGGTATGGATGAGGGTGTGAATGGGTTTAGGTGAGGGAGGTATGGGGGTGAGGGACGTAGGGGTGTGGAATGCAAGGTCATGAGGGTGGGAAAAAAAAAGGGTGAACTGGAGGGGAGGAAGGAAGGGTGGAAGGAAGGCAGACAGGAAGGAAAAACTAAGAGAGAGGAAGGTTGGAAGGAAGGATGGAAGGAAGGAAGGAAGGAAGGCAGGGTGGACGAGAGGTACGGAGGGTGGAAGGAAGGATGAACGAAAGGGAGAACTTAGAGAGAGGAAGGTTGGAAGTAAGGACGGAAGGAAGGAAGGAAGGAGGACAGGGTGGAAGAGAGGTAGGCAGGGAGGATGGAGAGAAAGAGTGTAAAGGGAGAGAAACAGGGATGAAAAGGGGTGAGAAAAGGGCGCTAAAGCAAAAGGGTGAGAGAGAGAGAGAGAGAGAGAGAGAGAGAGAGAGAGAGAGAGAGAGAGAGAGAGAGAGAGAGAGAGAGAGAGAGCGCACTGGTTCACATCCTCTATGGTTAACCAGGAAATCATCAAGGTACCCAGGATAGGAGTGGTGGTGTGGTGTGGTGTGGTGGAGTGGCTGTGTGGTGTGGTGTGGTAGTATGGTTGTGTTGTGGTGTGGTTTGGTGTGGTGTGGTGGCGTGGCAGTGTTGTCGTGTGGTGTGGCAGTGTGGTGGTGTGGTGCGGTAGGTTTAAATAAAAGGGACGGGTAGTGTATGTGACAAAGTCTAAATAAATAAACATATGAATAAAGAGAAAGAAATTAAGATACGCCTAAATAAACAACACAAGAGGACCGGATGCGTCTCTCTCTCTCTCTCTCTCTCTCTCTCTCTCTCTCGGGAAGTTATTAACAGGAAGAGATAAATGGAATAACGTAAAGGCAAAGGAAGAACGAATTAGTTTTAGGAAATCATCGTCATCATCATCACCATCATCAGTCACCATCCTTATCATTCACCACCACCACCATCACCACCATCATCATCACTCTTAACATCATCACCATCACCATCATCAGTCACCATCCTTGTCATTCACCACCACCAACATCATCACTATTAACATCATCACCATCATCATCACCATCATCACCAGCACAACGGTGAATAAATATCAAATGGGCAACTGTTACGGAAACATGGGTAGGTAACAAAAGACTAACAAAAACAAGATTAAGTTAAGCTACGGATATTAACACTACATCAGAGTGTGGGGTGAGGGGAGTGAGGGACGGGTGAGTGGGGGAGAGGGAGGTGCAAGATGGTATGTGTCAGAGGAGCTACAGGTGCATAGCAGGTGTGGCCCATCTAACTTAGAATTTAGAGTGTTGCTTAGGATTTATAGTGCTACTTAGAATATAGTGTGCTACTTGACACTTCACAGCTGGCACGCACGCACGCACACTCTAACATATACACACACACACTTCAGCAAAAGGACTCAACACGCCGCCTCACTCTTCATGGCGCGAGGCTTTCTCTTTGCAACGAAAGAAAATCAGAGGTGGCTACAAAGATGCAAAAATTCTATCACCGTACTCTTTCTCTCTCTCTTGCCAGACGCCTTAATCCCGTACGGGGTGGCCACAAACAAATCGCCTCCATGTCGCCTTGTCCCCCGTCATTTCACTGCCCTGCTTCCAGCTCACACACTCCTCTCTCATATACCTCTCATTCCACCCCTCCATCTCTTCTTTGGCCTCCCCCTCCCTCTCTCCCCCTCCACCTCACTCACATACACTCTCCCTGTCAGTCTCTCACTCTCCCTCCTCTCCACATGGTCAAACCATCTCAGTGTGTTTCTCCTAACGGTTCCTATCACGTCTATACACGAATTTACTACACACACACACACACACACACACACACACACACACACACGCACGCACGCACGCACGCACACACACACACACACACACACACACACACACACACACACACACACACACACACACACACCTCCTGCGCACAGAGATACAGGTATATATATAAACATACTTCTTTATGCATGAACACACCCCATGTCTGACAAGCCCACTACCACCCTCCCACACCCACACCCACCCTCCCACACCCACACCTACACCCACACCCACCCTCCCACATCCACACCTACACCCACACCCACCCTTCTACTCCCACATCATCCCCCACACACTTATGGCAACATTTTCATTATATCTCAACCATAATATTAGTTTCATCTTCATTATATGCCCAACCACTACAACTGGCTACCTCCATATCCACATCCACACCTATCCACCCTCCCACCCAGGCTTCTACACCCATACCCATGTCCACACCCACAGCACCTCCCACACCACCCTGCCACCCACTCTCCTACACCCACAGCACCTCTCAAACACCCAGACTGACCAAGGCCTTCTCTCGCTAGTGTAAATATAGTAAGCCTGAGATGCATACTTTATAAATAGTCACTCCACTTGCCCGCTCCACCACCACCACCACCCTCATCTCAACTCCCCCCTCATCCCTTTCCTCTTTACATTTTTACGTTTTATTAAGCTTACCTGATACTTTAAGCTTCCTAATTGCTTTCCTGGGCAGCCTGTGTGGAGTTGGGGTAGGTTGGGTTAGGTTATGTTGGGGTGGATTGGGGTAGGTTTGGTTATTCGTAGCACGCACACACACACACACACACACACACACACACACACACACACACACACACACACACACACACACACGCGTAGAGTAGGGTGGCGATGGTGGGTAGTAGGTAGGGCAGTACCGGTGGTGTGTAGGGCAGTGCATAGGGTGGCAGTGATCGAGAACTGAAGGGTACCCGGTAGTGGCTAGGGTGACAGTGGGTGAGGTGGGCAGGGTAAGGTTGGCAGGGTGTTGGCAGTAGTGGTGTCAGCAGCAATAATAACCTAACCTGTGCCCGTTATGTGAGGCAACACACCATTACCATCAGCACTACACTCACTCACAACCTTCACTTACATACCTACCTGCTGGCTTGGACAAACACTACCTACCTACCTACCTACCTGCTGGCTTGGACAAACACTACCTACCTACCTACCTACCTACCTACCTGCTGGCTTGGACAAACACTACCTACCTACCTACCTACCTACCTCCCTGATTGCACAAACACTAGCTACCGACCGCCACCTACCTACCTTCGTGCACATGTTTACTTAGTCTACACCAATGTCCCTATCTACCTACTAACATTCATCTATCTACCTATCTCTGTCTATCTATCGGCCTGTACAAACATATCTATCAGCGAACGTACTTACCTATCTATGCATACATCTATTGTATATACATTGCTGTACCTTGCAGCTTGCACAAACCAAACTAACCTACCTACCTACTTACCTACCTACCCACTCACTTACCCACCCACCTACCTACCAACCCAATAACCCACCCATCCACCCACCCACCTACCTACCAACTCACTAACCCACCCATCCGCTCGCCCAACTACCTAGCTACCTGCCTACCCACCAACCAACTCATCCACCCACCCAACTATCCACCTACCTGTCTATCTACCTACCAACCAACCAAACTACGTACCCACTTACCTACACACCTCCTCTCATTCCTCTCACCCACTCAACTACCAACCCATCTACCCACCTGCCTACCTACCTACCTACAAACGTCTTCCCCACCTCACCAGTCATTTCTCAGTGCCACACAAAGTTACATCTCATCCACGTCATCATTACCATCAAGCCTGTTATGACTCTGGTGATGATGCTGAGATGGTGGTGACAGTGAGGTGAGTGATGGTGGTGATAGTGAGGTGAGTGATGGTGATGATGGTGAGTGATGGTGATGAGGCGTGAGGTGGTGATGATGAGATGGTGATGCTAAAATTACTGATGGCTTCTGGATTTACTGTACTCTTTTCACCTTAACTTGGCCCATTTTACGTCCTGTTGTAGCTTATTTCACGCAGCCCACTGGCAAAGACAATACTACGACTCTACATCCTTTCTAGCTGACTTCTTCGTGACTAGCATCATCTTCTAATATTAATCTATTGTTACGACCGAACAGTGAACATACAGAGACGATTTTAGGGCAAGTTAAAATGAACACACACACACACACACACACACACACACACACACACACACACACTTCTTCTCCCTACCCCTGTCCTTCCTTCTCAACCTCCTTTCTTCCTTCTTGTTCCTTCCTACACACCCACAAAACCTCCCTCCCCTACTCCCTCCACCCCTTTCATCCTGGCTCGATATTCACAGTCTTTTAAAAATCCACAAACACTAGGCATAATTTTAAAAAGTTACAATTAAGTTTCAATCTTAAATACTGAATCAATTTCCAGAAAGCATTTTGACATGGACCGCTGACCACTACACTCCATTATTTTTTTTTATTTCTCCTCCTAGATCCATGTACCTGAATAAATAAATAAATAAATAATGAGGAAATAATAAGAACAGGTAACATATAAATCCACCTGAAGAAAAAACTGATTAGACAGGTATAAAACGGACCGGAATCTGTAGACGTGTTGGCTGCATGTCCTCCACTGAATGCCCTTATCATTCCTATCTCACCTGAGGCAGTTAATCAAGGTGCGTCGTATTCCAGGTGACATTGAGGCCTCGTAACACTTTCTCCTTAGCAATTTGTTTTCTATACTACACCTTAACTAAGTCTTGGGTTATCGTTTCTGTATCGATTTTCATCACATCTGCAGTCCACCCCCGTCTGGCACACGAAGCACTATCTATCTATCTATCTATCTATTAATCAATCA
>NC_136973.1:3160000-3170000 GCF_032717465.1 Coenobita brevimanus | reverse complement strand
TGCAGCTATCAAAAAAACCTTAACATACTCACACATTCAATCCTTTTCCTCGCTATAACAGGTTCAGATCCTCTTCTCTCTTCTACATCAGCTAGGAGTAGAATCGAAGACGGTACAATCGCTATAGGGGAGGTGACGGGGTGGATCTCGGGCGGGGTATGGTCGCGGATGTAAACACTGTCTCACTCAACGATACTTTATGAGACGTTGAATGATGATTCCTGAGAACCAGTGATGTGTTACTCAGAGGCCACTAGACGTTTCAAAAGCCCATGGAAGTGTTTCAAAATTCACGGACTAAAATCTGGGACAACAAGGCTCGTTCGCTGCAATTCAAAATCGTTTAATGAGGGTGCTGGAGTCGTAATGAGGCAATTAAAGACGAGTAATTAGATGGAGAGCACAGTCATGAGTTAGACAGGACACTTAATACAGTACCTATGTAATTAAAACAAAAAAATTCAAAAGTCCTTCCTCTCTTAGATGATAATTTTCTTTAATTTTCTTACGTATGTTTTCTGAAAATTTCTCGCTATCTTTTTTGAGTCTGATGAATTTCTAATGGTTTTTATTTCCCTTTTTTTTTTCCTATATTTTTTCTGAGGTGTCTGGCATTCAAAATTTTGCCTCTATTGGTATGGAAATCTGTGCAGTGTGTCTTCCAATATTATCATCATCATCATTATTATTATTATTATTATTTTTATTATTATTATTATTATTAAACTTTCCTTTTCTAATGGAGCCTTTTACTTCCTCTTTTTTTTTACGTGGTTTCACATCATTTAGTCCTTAATTTCGTTCACTGATAAATCTTCCTTTTAAACTGAGAGACTTTCCTGTTTTTCAAATTTAATCACTCGTTCATCCAAGTCAGCATTTTCGATTTGACTTTCCTGCTTCAATATCCTTAGTTTCTTTCTTTTTTTTTTTCATACGACCATGCCCATGAGTTTTGAGATTTAGATGAACTTAGTCGTTAGGTTCCTTTCCGTTGATATTTTCTATTTTGTTTTGTTTTTTGGTCAGCTTAATTTCAGTGTCTGTATATTCACTTTTTTTGTCTTTTTATCTATGGTTTGTGATGAGTTTTGGTTTTTCCTTTATTTACGTCCTTTATTCCACCTCTCTTGTAAAATGCAGGTTTTGTTATGTTCAGGCTTTCACTATAAATTCCTGTGTCTTTGTGTTTTTCAACCTACAAGTCCGTCTCTCTTCGTATCTTTCTGTCAAAAAGTCCTCCTCTCTTTATATTTTTCTGTATCTTCCCCAGTTATTGTGTAGTTGGGTTTTTATTTTCACTTTTTAAAATATCCTTCATAGTTTACGAGTGTGAGTTCCATCAGGCAGACTTTTAAAAACTTCTAATTTATCTGTTCCGTTCGTTTTCCTGTTTTACGCTTCCCTTTTCTTGTAGTTTTATGAAGTTTTATATCATTTAGGTCTTCATTCGTTCTTTCTTCTTTTTAAATAGGTCCAGTTTTTACATTCATCACGTATTATCCTTATTCGTTTCTTCTTTACCTTTTCATGCTTTTCCCACCATCATTTTTTCGTGTGTGTGTCTGCAATTCGTGGCTACTATTCTCTGTTTTTCTTCTTCGTATAGTAAGAGGCGTTTGAAAGAATTTTTATACATGCACTGTTTTCAGGCCATAGCTTTAGCACACACCTGTTTGTTTTTCCACTTTCACAACGAATATTATTATTATTACTACTACTTTTATTATTATTATTATTATTATTATTATTATTCACTCATCACAGACACATGTTTACAATGCACATAATTTTTCTTCTTCAATATTTACCTCAATATAACATCAATTTACTTCTCATTTTCTTTAATACCGTATGGTCACCGCATTCGCACTTTCCTCTAAAATTCCCCCTGCATACGTAACACTTCAAGCTGTTCTTCACGTGTTCTTCAATTGTTATTCATGAAGCACCATCATTTCTTTATAGTTCAGTGTTGTACTTCACGTCTGCAGTTTTCCGAATTTAATGGAAAATGTGGAAATCTTTTTAAAAAAATGTCTGGACAGTATGATTTTGTTCCAAGATGTGTAAAGAGAGGTGAAACATCGGAATTTTCCTGTGCACTCGTGTGTGTGTGTGTGTGTGTGTGTGTGTGTGTGTGTGTGTGTGTGTGTGTGTGTGTTGGATTATTTATCATACACAACACGAAATCCATTATCACTCACACACACACACACACACACACACACACACACACACACACACACACACACACACACACAACTCTATTTTACGATCTATTACTATTCCAATGTACAGTTCTTGACTTCCTCTCACAAAATGACGCCAACTGTAAAAAAAATGATGATGATGATGATGATGATGATGATGACGTTGATGATGATGCTGATGATGATGATGATGAACCACTCCCTGCATCCTATCTACCGGAATGATTAAGTCTATCCTACCCTATCCTTCCCTACTACCCTATCCTTGTTACAATCCCTTATCTTACCATCCTAATCTACCCTACTTCCTGCCTATATTTACCCACCAGTCTATCCCTACCATAAGAACTCCACTACTGTCTTACCCTACACTGATCACCCTACCCTACCCTACCCTACCCTACACTGATCACCCTACTTTACCATACCCTACCCTGATCACCCTACCCCTACCCTACCCTACACTGATCACCCTACCTTACCTACCCTACCCTGATCACCCTACCCCTACCCTACCCTACACTGATCACCCTACCCTACCATACCCTACCCTACACTGCAGTCCCCTACCTTTCCTTCCCTTCCCTACTCTACACTGCTCTCCCCTCCCCTCCCTTCCCTCCCCTACCTTACCCTTTCCCTACACTGCTGTACCCTACCCTACCCTATCTTTACCCTCCTCTCCCCTCCCCTCCCATCCCCTCCCTCTGGCCAGAAAACCACCCTAGCCGCCTACCTATGTATTTTTAGCTCTGAGTTTGGGCAGGTGTGTATCAGAGGAGAGCCAGGTACCCCTCCCCCTCCCCCTCCGCAATCCTCCCCTCCCGTCCTCTCCCCTCCCCTCCCCTCCCCTCACTTCCTCTTAACCCCGACCTTCCTCCAGCCTTTCCCCTTCCTCTCTAATCTCTCTCAATTTCCCCTTTTCTCTCCTTCTTTTCCTCTCCGTTCTTCCTCTACCCCCATTTCCCCCCTCTTCTCTCTCTCTCTCTCTCTCTCTCTCTCTCTCTCTCTCTCTCTCTCTCTCTCTCTCTCTCTCTCTCATCCCAGCAATTTCCCTTCTCTTCTCTTCCTCTTTCCTTCCTCTTACTTTCTTATTCAATTCTCCCTTCCCTCTACCCCACCACAGAGAGAGAGAGAGAGAGAGAGAGAGAGAGAGAGAGAGAGAGAGAGAGAGAGAGAGAGAGAGAGAGAGAGAGAGAGACGATGGAGGTGAAGGGAATGAAAGAGGGGAGAAGGAAGGGTGTGTGTGTGTGTGTGTGTGTGTGTGTGTGTGTGTGTGTGTGTGTGTGTGTGTGTGTGTGTGTTACTCTTCCGGTTTGAGGGATTACAGCAAACAATGAGTTACGTCATTTCCTTTCCCCATTATCATTATCATTATTATTATTATTATTATTATTATCACCATCATCATCATTATCATCATCATCATTATCATTATTATTATTATCATCATCATCAATCATCATCATCATCATCATCATCATCATTATTATTATTATTATTATTATTTTCATCCTCGTGGTGGGTTTCAATTATAATTTTGTCTGTTTATTTTCATGTGGTCTAAAATTGCCGTTCATGAGAGAGAGAGAGAGAGAGAGAGAGAGAGAGAGAGAGAGAGAGAGAGAGAGAGAGAGAGAGAGAGAGAGAGAGAGAGAGCGTATTTAAGGGACTGAGTCTGCACAGCTCGAGGGATAATAGTAATAATAATAATAATAATAATAATAATATTAATAATAGCGATTTATTTTTGGTTAGCTACGCAAAGTATGGCCATATTAGAATGATTTATGTAACACAGAGGACAGTAAGGTGTAATAAACAAAATAAGTCGCTTGGGAAAAGGTGTTAGGGAGAGCAGAGACACCGGAGCATGTGTAGAGGGCCATTGAATTTTTACTAACACACACACACACACACACACACACACACACACGGGAACAAGAGTCTAGGGTTGTACATGAGACTGGCCAGCACACACACACACACACACACACACACACACACACACACACACACACACACACACACACACACACACACACACACACACACACACACGGGAACAAGAGTCTAGGGTTGTACATGAGACTGGCCAGCACACACACACACACACACACACACACACACACACACACACACACACACACACACACACACACGGGAACAAGAGTCTAGGGTTGTACATGAGACTGGCCAGCACACACACACACACACACACACACACACACACACACACACACACACGGGAACAAGAGTCTAGGGTTGTACATGAGACTGGCCAGCACACACACACACACACACACACACACACACACACACACACACACACACACACACACACACACACACGGGAGGGACAGCTTGGAGACCACTCAACAGGGATAATTATTCAGTATCTCCAGGGTAGATTCGATAAATAATAATATAAATAAAAAAATAAATACAATAAAGATAAAATCAACTATAGATTTTATTTCATTATGACGCACGGACACACACACATCGTCTCTCTCCCTAACACCTCTTCCTTAGCGATTTATTTCTGGATATGGCTATGTCGTTTTGTACTGAAGCAGGGTATGGCGATATTGGATGGATTTACGCAGCACAGAACAAGACAGTAAGGTGATAAAAAAAAATAAATCGCTTAGGACAGGACAGTAAGGCGGTATAAAATAAATCGCTTAGGAAAAGGTGTCAGGGAGCTTTCTTAACCGATGGGAATGCGGATCTAGGAGTCTATCACCAGCTGCATTCCATTCACTTTAACTTGGCCCAGATTTTCGTCCTTTTGCTGCTTATTTCACGTAGCACAGTGGCGGAAAATGACGATACCGTGGCTCTACATCCTCTCTGCAGCACTTCTTCGTGACTAGCATCATATTCAAGCGTTCATCTAATGCTACATTCCTCTCTGCAGCACTTCTTCGTGACTAGCATCATATTCAAGCGTTCACCTAATGCTACAACTCTGCTTTCAAGATGGAGCGATTTTGGGCCAAGGTAAGGTGGACGTAGTTAAAATTGGCCCAGAGAAAATAACCGGAGTATAGGAAATTTCTGACGGACACACACACACACACACCGGAGAGAGGCAGTTTAAAAGTTACTGTCTTCCGTAACTTCGATTTGCCAAGATTTAAGTGACCGGAGTATAGGAAAACCCTTGATACTTCACTACGCCACACTGACACACCGAAGGAAAGCATGGGGGAGTGTATTTGGGCCCCTCCACCTCTTCCGCCTTCACTACCTCCACCTCCACCACTACGCAGCCTCCTCCACCTCCGGGCTCACTCGCCGTACTGAGGCCTGGCACTCACTGGCACTCCCGCCCCCTCATTCACTCTCTCTCTCTCTCCCTTTATCTCTCTCTCACACGCCACGCACATACGTACACACATGCGCCGCCCAGCTTGCTCTATTTTGCTTCTCTCTTTCTTTCCTTCTCTCTCTCTCTCTCTCTTTCTCTCTCTCTCTCTCTCTCTCACCTGTCCTGTTCCTGTCGTGGCTCCGTCAGCTTACCTGCAAGGGAAGAAAAGCAAAGGTGTTATTGTCTGATGAGGGTCAATAAATTAATAATAATAATAATAATAATAATAATAATAATAATAATAACACCAACCCTTCTCATCATCATCATCATCATCGGGCAATGTAGGATTCTAAAACCGAGATATAAAGTGTATGTAGGAAGAGAACTATTTACAAGCCCATTCTTAGACACATCATTTAACCCCCCCCACCCTCTCTCTCTCTCTCTCTCTCTCTCTCTTATTCATCTTCTCTCTCAAACTATCTCCCTCGCATCATCTCGATCTCCCTCTCTCCCTGCCTCATCATTCTTCATCTCTCAGCATCAAACTCAGAGAAACACTAGAAAACGCTCACAGACAGCATACCTCCACCAACGCCATTACCTAAAAAAAAAAGATCCGGGTCCCAATTCAGATCAGCCCCAAAATTCATATAAACAATTCTCCCTCGGTCCATGGCCCACGTTTCCACAAACTTTCACTTAAATTCATTGAGAACTTTTGGAGATATCGTGCAGGATATTCCGGATCCGACCCAAAATTTAATCATTTCTTCCTTGGCCCATGGACCATCCTTCCACAAAATATCATCAAAATCCTTTCATAAATTTGAGTAATCCTGCTAACTGGAAAAATAAAAAGCGGGATAAACATAATAAAAATCAAGACAGCGCAGGACAGGGCAAGGCAGGGTAGGGTAGGGTAGGGCAAGGCAGAGTAAGGTAGGGCAGGACAAGGCAGGGTATGGCTGGGCAGGGTAAAGTAGGGCAAGTCTGGGCAGGGTAAGATAGGGCAGCGCAGGGCAGGGCAAGGCAATTTAAGGTGGCGTAGCACTGAGTTGAATACAAAGGAGTAAGACAGGGCAGGGCAGCAGGGTGAGGGCATGGATGGGATGAAATGGGGTGGGGGAAGACGAAGTGGTGTGCTGTGGGAGTGGAGCAGTTACAAAGCACAGTAAAGGAGAGCAGAGTAAAGGGCAACTGAGTAAAGGAGTGGATGGGGTAGGGTGAGATGGGATGGGATGGGATGGGATGGGATGGGATGGGATGGGGTAGGGTGAGATGGGATGGGATGGGATGGGGTGGGATGGGGATGGGATGGGATGGGATGGGATGGGACGGGGGTGGTGTGGTGTGGGTAAAGCTCCAATGCGGCAAGACGAGAGAGCCCACAGACTGACAAAGCTATGTAGTCACAAAAGATCTTACCTCTCTCTCTCTCTCTCTCTCTCATGCAGCGAAAGGTCCGTCCAAAGCATATCGCACAACACAATCAAAAACAAATCAACACACTCGTCCTCCTTCTGACAGGGGTCACTAAAACTACTCTACGCTAACCCAACCCCATCCACCTGTTAATTCCACTTCAAGAAATAATTAAGATGCTGAATAAGAGGTCCGTGAATTTATCCATCCAGGAGGAAGAGGATAGGGTATGGATAGGACACTTGGACACTCTCTAAAATTCTTGAGACCTTTCTTATTTGGGAAAGTCTAGGGTGTTATTTTTTTTTTAATATATACTTAGGTTAGGCTGAGAGAGAGAGAGAGAGAGAGAGAGAGAGAGAGAGAAAGCAATGACACCGTGACCATCCTTCGAACAATTTTGTAGCTTATATTAGCCTACGTAGTTGACAGACAAAGCGATATACAAAACGGAAACAGGCCACCCAGTCCTTTTGTCACAGTTCCACCCTTGTTCATCCTTGTACATCCTTGTTCATCCTTGTTCACCCTTGTTCATCCTTGTTCACCTGGTTCACCCTTGTTCAAAAGTTTAAGGATTTTTTTTTTCTTTACGGATCGGTTAGAACAAGATCACAGCTTAGACATATTTCCTTTCCTCTACTTCGGCCCAACACTGCCGTCTCTCCATCTTGAATGCTTAGCTGTAACAATGGTTTAACATTTCAATATGATGCTAGTCACGAAGAGGTGCCATGGAAAGAACGTAGAGGTGTCGCGGTGTCTCTTCCTGACACTGACCTACGAGAAATGAACTATAAAATGACGAAAATCTGGACCAAGTTAAGGTGAAAAGGGTAGAGTGATATTCTCCCCACTCTCTTCTGTCCACCGTTGCATGAAATCTCTCAGTTCGGTGGGTGTCCCTTTGTCGTGTTGTAAATCCCTTTAATAAACAAATCCCCGTGGCCTGAAGCGATGAAAGGCCTATAATTCAGTGCAGGTGTGTGTCTGCTGGTGGTGGTGTTGGTCCCATGTGTGTACCCTACCAGGAAGCACATGTGTCTCAGTCCCCCCTCCTAGGTGTCCCCTCTCCTCCTCCCTCCTAGGTGTCCCCTCTCCTCCTCCCTCCTAGGTGTCCCCTCCCCTCCTCCCTCCTAGGTGTCCCCTCCCCTCCTCCCTCCTAGGTGTCCCCTCCCCTCCTCCCTCCTAGGTGTCCCCTCTCCTCCTCCCTCCTAGATGTCCCCTCCCGTCCTCCCTCCTAGGTGTCCTCTCTCCTCCTCCCTCCTAGGTGTCCCCTCCCCTCCTCCCTCCTAGGTGTCCCTTCCCCTCCTCCCTCCTAGGTGTCCCCTCTCCTCCTCCCTCCTAGATGTCCCCTCCCGTCCTCCCTCCTAGGTGTCCTCTCTCCTCCTCCCTCCTAGGTGTCCCCTCTCCTCCTCCCTCCTAGATGTCCCCTCCCGTCCTCCCTCCTAGGTGTCCTCTCTCCTCCTCCCTCCTAGGTGTCCCCTCCCCTCCTCCCTCCTAGGTGTCCCCTCGCCTCCTCCCTCCTAGGTGTCCCCTCTCCTCCTCCCTCCTAGGTGTCCCCTCCCGTCCTCCCTCCTAGGTGTCCCCTCTCCTCCTCCCTCCTAGGTGTCCCCTCCCCTCCTCCCTCCTAGGTGTCCCCTCCCCTCCTCCCTCCTAGGTGTTCCCTCTCCTCCTCCCTCCTAGGTGTCCCCTCCCCTCCTCCCTCCTAGGTGTTCCCTCTCCTCCTCCCTCCTAGGTGTTCCCTCTCCTCCTCCCTCCTAGGTGTCCCCTCCCCTCCTCCCTCCTAGGTGTTCCCTCCCACCCTCCCACGACTCCAAAACTTGTACTATAACGCGTTTGTTCTAACCTGACAAGATCCACAATCACTTTCAGCTTATACCCTCTCCCCTTCCCCTTCCCCTTCTCCTCCCCCCTCCCTCTTCCCCTCCCCCTTCCCCTTCCCTCTCCCTCTTCCCCCCCTTCCCCCTTCTCCCCTCCCCTTCCCCCCTCACCCACCACTACCACTTCTATAGCGCACTTGTTCTAACCTGATCCCTATCCCCTTCCAGCTCAATCGATGGCCAAAGGTAGTCAGATTGGAGGACTGATTTGACTAGTAAACAAGGAGACTCATTCCTACAACATTCACACCAAGGACACGAAGACTTTCAATAATCATTCTATCTATACCTACTAAGACTTCTAGCATAAAAGAGAAACAAACAGAAAAAAGTAATGCATGGAAGTAGGCATATGCTGTGTATGTTCTTGTCGGCCCATCACCCAAAGGCAACAAACATGGGAAGAGGGTGAGGTGAGAGGAGGAGGAGGAGGAGGAGGAGGAGGAGGAGGAGGAGGAGGAGGAGGAATCCCCGGCTCATCTGAACGAGAACTCGGTGGAATACAAGCTGAAGTTGCTTTTCGTCTGCAATTCACCATCCTCCAACTCCTTTTGGCGGATAGAAAGAGAACTGAGGGACTTTTGTATAACCGGGCAGCGAAGCCACCCAGTTATATCGGTGCCACCACATGAAGGCGTCCCTCTCTAGGAACTTCATTCAGGAAGTAGCCATTTACACAGAGTGAAAAATTGAACCTCCACCAGCACGGATCACCCAGCGCTTATGGCAGTCACGTGCACCAAGTTCAAGGGTGCCCGAGGAGTACGCACGTGCATGGAAATGAAAACACGTCACTTCATTCTTTTCTTTTTTTTTTTAAACATTTGCAACCTACGTGCATCGAAATTCAAGTTCTCAAATGCAAGAGGTGACATCCAACTCTCATCCTACCACATATATAGGCCTATTATGTCGTATTGTCCTATATCTTCCTACCAGACACACAGGCCTACGATTTTGCATTAATGTCCTGTTTGGCGTAACTTTAATCATTCCAACCACACACTTCCAAAACAGTAGCCATGTGCCCGCCATTCCAGTCACGCATGCGCACGAAGAGCCAACGCGACCCTCCAGCACAGATCACCCCAGTCCTTATCCAATCAGTGCCACCACGTGAAGGCGCCCCTCTCCATCACCAGTCTAAAGGGGTGAGGAAG
>NC_136973.1:3140000-3155000 GCF_032717465.1 Coenobita brevimanus | reverse complement strand
GCCAAATCTCATATTCCCCTGCACCTCGCCGTGGGAAGGACCGTGATCCGACCCTGGTGAGGCGCTGTCTACCACAAGGAGGCGTCTGTACTGTGGCTATAAGATGGCCCCCACAGAAGCAATTACTTACTTGTGATCGACGGGTATGCTCCACCAGACAACAAAAACGTGTGTGTGTGTGTGTGTGTGTGTGTGTGTGTGTGTGTGTGAGAGAGAGAGAGAGAGAGAGAGAGAGAGAGAGAAAGAGGTGCACGTGGGTATGTACCGGTAAGTTAAAGTATACAGGTTGTGTGTGTGTGTGTGTGTGTGTGTGTGTGTGTGTGTGTGTGTGTGTGATCACCACCCACAATACCTGGCACGGAAAGCAAGGACGTCTGCTACTGAGGAACGTCTTTGAGATGATGCACCTGAGGAAGAAGGGAGGGAAGGAGGGAGGGAAGGAGAGGAAAGGAGAGGGAAGGAGGGAGAGATTAAGGGAGAGGAGAGGGAGGGAGGGAAGGGGGGGAAAGAGAGAGGAGGGAGGGAGGGAAAGGGGGGAAAAGAGAGAGGGGAAAGGAGAGGGAAGGAGGGAGAGAAGAGGGGAGAGAGAGAGAAAGGAAAGGGAAAAAGTAAGAGAGGAATGGGGTCTAGGAAGAAAGACAGGGAGGAAGCAAGAAAGAAATGAGAGAGAGAGAGAGAGAGAGAGAGAGAGAGAGAGAGAGAGGAGAAAAACAGGCAGGATGTTAGTGGCAAATTATGTATGGGAAAAAAGTAATAGGAGAGTAATAAAAAGGGAAGTGGAAGGAGGAGGAGGAGACCGAGGAAGGGGTGAGGGGAAAAGGAGGAAGGAAGGGTGAGGGGAAGAGGGGAAGGAAGAATGAGGGGGAGAGGAGGAGGAGGAGGGGGTAAGGGGAAGAGAGGAAGGAAGGAAGGAGGAGGAGTAGAAGATGAAGACGATAGAGGCAGGAAAGTCTTAGAGGTGATGTAAAGGGGGGGAGGAGTTAGAGAGAGAGAGAGAGAGAGAGAGAGAGAGAGAGAGGAGCTGGAGCATTCAACTCTCTCTCTCTCTCTCTCTCTCTCTCCCCCCCTCTCTCTCTCTCTCTCTCACCTTGGTATCTTGTCACTGCTGTCCTCCGCTTTACACACCTGCAAAAAAAATAATAATAATAATAATATCACGAAGGAAGGAGGGGAGGGAGGGAGGGAGAAGGGGGAAAAAGGAATTAGGGAGGGAGGGAGAGAAGGAGGAAGGGAGGGAGAGAGGGAGGGAGAGAGGGAGGGAGAGAGGGAGGGAGAAGAGGAGTAGTCCACATGTGTGACAGAAACTGAAGGGACGATGATGTCAGGTGTTAAGGCAGCGTGTGTGTGTGTGTGTGTGTGTGTGTGTGTGTGTGTGTGTGTGTGTGTGTGTGTGAGAGAGAGAGAGAGAGAGAGAGAGAGAGAGAGAGAGAGAGAGAGAGAGAGAGAATCCCCTACATAAACTCTGTATGTGTGCATGTAAGTATATGCCTCCACCTGTCACACACACACACACACACACACACACACACACACACACACACACACACACACACACACACACACACACACACACACACACACACACACAAATAAAGATGAACAGATGTTTTTACCATGCGAGGTCACTGCCACTGCTCTCTGTCCTCATGTCCGTAGCAGACTGTAACGCCTTCTCCTGTGCGATTTATTTTACACACACCTCATCATCGCCGTGTACGTTAGTGATGTAAATTAATCCGTGGCTTTGAATATCCCGCGACGCCTCTTCCTATGCGATTTATTCTGCAAACACTTCAATACCCTCTTCATGGATGCAAATTATATCGGTTTCAAAATGACGTAAGCGACATGTGAGCAAAGCGGAAGATCGAATACGGAAAATAAGTCGCTCAGAAAAAGGTGTTAGGGTTCGTCTCTACTTGTTCCCGCGTGCTGTCAATACCCACCAACCCAAGTTACCAATTCTCTCTCTCTCTCTCTCTCTCTCTCTCTCTCTCTCTCTCTCTCTCTCTCACACACACACACACACACACACACACACACACACACACACCATGCCGGCCCTGCTTCCTCTGTGCCCAGCTTTTTCCACATTTCACTGCCGCCCCCCACACACTGGCGTCAAACAAACAAGCTTTAAAACACATAAAATTTCAATATTTCTGCATCATTTAGGATAAAAATAAAAACCTGCTCGATTCCTGTTTGCATTCCTCGCTATCAGTAAAGTTTCTAATCTTCTTCCGGGATATAAAACCAGCTAAATGCATTCTTTAGTATTTTTACTCTAACATTGCCCAAAATTGCCATGCCTCCATCCTGAATGCTGAGTTTGTTACGAGCGAGGGCGAAGCCCTCGCGAGTCTCTCGTCAAGTAGTGTTATTTTCTCGCACATGAGCGGCCCGACCCGGCCCGACCGTAACGATTTAGTGAAGCTTATATCTCAGCAACCACAGGGCCGATCACTCTGTGGTTTGCGCCATATGATAGCCCAATTCTTTAAGATTTGCTTTTGACAGGTTTCATCACACCCAAGAGGTGCACGTGGCACATGAGGCGCCAAGTGCAGCATGTCGAAAATCTTCGAAAAAGCGTCACAGACCAGTTTGTCGTAAAGGCATGAAACTTGGTAGGTAGACAGCCATCAATATACTCTAGGCATCCTCGGGGTGTAAGGCCACATTTCAATGCTTTCGGATTTAAATGACCTGGTTCGTGCCTGCCGACAAAAGCGTTTTACAGGTAATATTAATTCAACAAGAGGATATGATGCTAGTCACGAATGAGTGCTGTGAAAAGGATGCCGAATGTCGAGCAGTATTCCTTAGTCTAACACTAGAATATGATGCTCGTCACGAAAAAGTGTTGTGGAAAGGATGTAGAGCCAACATTAAAATGATGCTAGTCACGAAGAAGGGTTGTGGAAAGGATGTGGAGCCGCAGCATTGTCTTTTCCTGCCACTGAGCTAAGTGAAATAAGCTGCAAATGGACGAAAACCTAGGCCAAGCTAGGGTAAAAGGAGTATAGAAATCAAACAGTTTTCATTCTTCACTGTTGGGGGAATTCTAGGTTGAGTTAAAATCGTGTGGGGGGGGGGGACAGGGGTGCCTTCACGTGGTAGCACTGATATACCGGGGCAGTGGATGTCTCTCATTTCCCCCTCTATAGCCTAGTTATAGACTGGCAAACTGTACAAAGGCACCTTAAGCCTGTAGTCCACTGGGTTCTGCTTATACGCGTTTCACCTTAACTTGGCAAAGATTTCCCTCCTTCTGCAGCCTATTCCTTGAAGCTCACTGGCAGACTAGGACAATACTAAGGCTCTACGTTCTTCCCAAGGCACTTCTTCGTGACTAGTATAATTTTAATACCTCTTTCCTGCCTCTCTCATCATCAGTTTTTGCAATGCCTCTTCCTCTACCTCTCCTCTTCCTCCTTCCCTTCCTCCTCCTTCTTCCCCTCATCATCATCATCATCAGTTTTTGCCAACTCCCTTCCCTCCCCCTCTCATGTCTGCTTTCGGTTCGACTGTCGTAGTTCCTGTTTGCTGTCTTCTGCCTCACGGTCATCGCTTTTTATTATTGTTTTGCTTCAGGAGTGTTTAACCTCATCTATCTGGCAGGCAAATGACCGTCTGCCACCTAGCTCACACACACGACCCACTAAATATTCCCTGTGCCACCTCGTCCTCTCACTCCACCTCCCACCCACACCCTCCATCTTCCACATCCTCGTCTGTCACCTCCCTCGCCACCACCACCACCCAGTAAATGTTTTGCTTGTCTGCGGCACTTCGTCCTTTGTCTGCTTCATGCCTGCCTCCCACCCCCTCCACCGTCCACCCACACCCTCCACCTTCCACCCACACCCTCCACCTTCCACCCACACCCTCCACCTTCCACCCACACCCTCCACCTTCCACCCACACCCTCCACCTTCCACCCACACCCTCCACCTTCCACCCACCTCTCCACCTTCCACCCACACACCTCACATTCCATCCACACCCTCCACATACCGCCCAGTCTGCCACCAGCTTCAATGTCTGCTCTTCTGTCTGCTCCTTGTCTGACTTCCAGCTTGTCCTTGATCTGCCTCCCCCCCCCCTCTCTCTCTCTCTCTCTCTCTCTCTCTCGCACACACACACACACACACACACACACACACACACACACACACAGCAATTTTCCTTCGCTTTCTCTCTCAATGCTGCGTTAGTGATCTCTGTCTCTGAAGGACCTTGTATATTATGAATGGAACTTGCTGCTAACACTATCTGGCGTTCTCGTACTGAAGGGGTTTAGCGTGCTCTGTGTGTGTGTGTGTGTGTGTGTGTGTGTGTGTGTGTGTGTGTGTGTGTGTGTGTGTGTGTGTGTGTGTGTGTGTGTGTGTGAGAGAGAGAGAGAGAGAGAGAGAGAGAGAGAGAGAGAGAGAGAATAGTATAAGTTGCTCAGTTCCGTCAAATAAAAACAAATCAACTACAGAAAGGACACAAGATACGTCATCGCACTTTAGGGGCCTAAGTCGCTAGAGGACAGGTGTTAAGAGAGGCCAGGTGAAAATTAATATAAGGCGCACCAAGCTGTCTCCTAACCTCACCTGTGTTTGTGCAGGTGCTAATTGCTACACCTGAGCGATTGGGAAGATGAGAGAGAGAGAGAGAGAGAGAGAGAGAGAGAGAGAATCTGCTCAGGTGTAACAGTGAATATTCTAAAGCAATATTCACAAATCGAACGCACCATTGCTATACCTCGTTCACCCTAACTTGGCCCAAATTTTCGTCCTTTTTAATGCACGTAGCTCAGTGGTAAAGGGCAATACTACGTTTCTACATCCTTTCCATAGCACTTCTTCGTGACTAGCATCATATTTTGTTACAGCTCAGCACTGAAGGTGGAGGAAAGGCAAGTTTAGACCAAGTTAAGGTGAAGAGAGTATAGGAGGGATGAAGGAGAGATGGGAGCAGCTTATGGCCATTGCATCAGTGTTTACAATATTAGGATTTAGAATGTTGCACGTTTTTTTTTTTTTTTTTAAATAACAGAACGGAGGAAGGAAAAACAAATGATTAAAAAACAAAAATCCATACACCAGATTACTGGTGTTCTCTGTTCATAAAATATCTGTAACAATTTGACTTGAACAGCTGTGGGTTGAAATCTGGAGGGAAACAACTCTGGGGAAGCGAGTTCCAGAGAGATGCGGTTCGGGAAATGACAGAATTCTGGTAGGCAGAAGTTCTGCAGTATGGCTGAGTGACATTCCAGTCATGAGCGCTGCCAGATGCCCGTGTAGCACGAGGGAAGGCATGGAGAGGTGGCACCATGGACGCAACTTCGTCTGAGCATTTGCCATAAAAATATCTGTAAAATAATGCAAGGGAGGCAACGTTCCTTCTTACTTGCAGGGGAGGTAGTTTATTTGTAATGGCAGGGTTGTTAATAATTCTAACGGCTTTGTTCTGAATTTTGTCTAGTTGTTTTAATGTAACCTCTCCACATCCATTTTACAAGGGTGAGCAATATTCAAGCTGAGAGCGCACATGACTCCTAGAAATTATAGCTAACTGCTCATCAGCGAAGAAGTTACGGACTCTGTACAATAATCCAAGTTTCTTTGAGGCGGTTTTAGCAAGTGATCTAACATGAGAGGTCCAGCTGAGGGCACTGTTAAGTGAGACGCCAAGAATTTCAATACATTTGGAGATGGGAATATTAGTAGCACTGAAGGTAATGTACGAATCTGGCAATATTTGTCTATTAGTAAATTGTATATATTTAGTTTTACTAGCATTAAAAGAGACAAGGTTGTTTTGTCCCCATTCACTGATCGTAGATAGGTCTTGATTTATGGAGATGGCTGTACTGAGTTGAGAGGTAGAGATATTAGACTTTGTAAATGGGTGTCTGAGTGTGAATGAACTATGTAGTGTTGAGTCATCTGCGTATGAATGGATGGGATTGTGGTTTGGATTTACACCTTTCGAGGCTCGTGGAGGACTATGCTCTTTCCCTAGTATAGCTAATGACTCTCTCTCTCTCTCTCTCTCTCTCTCCTCTCTCTCTCAATCTATTTATCTGTCTATCTATCGCCAAATGCCTTAAATTCGTAAGGGTGGCCACAAACAATTCACCTCCATGTCATCCTGTCCTCTGCCACCTGACTGCCCTTTCTCCAACTCGCACCCTCCTCTTAAAACACCCCTACTCCCCATCCCTCTCTCACCCTCAACCTCTCTCACATACTCTCCTAGTCAGTCTCTTATTCTCCATCCTCTCCAGATGACCAAACCAACTTCCTACGAAATGAACGGATCTTGAATCTGGATCTCTATCATCTTGTTTTTGTTTTTTCTTGGAGGGAACAATTTAAGGACTCCTGGCCTTAGGTTCCTTCTTCCTGGCAAAAAATAAATAAATCGCAAGAGAACTGTTACTCCGCTTCCCCTCATCCCAAATAAAGGTAATGATGCAATATCCCTTTTCCCCTTCCCTCCCTTCATCCCCCCCCTCCATCTTTCCCCCTCCCCCTCCCCCCTCCCCCCCTCCCAGCAGAAGCGCCACCCTTTCAGCCTTCCTGCTTGGCACCCCCCTCCCTCTTAATCACTGCACCCATCACTTCCTTGAGCCCTGTGGTGTGTGGTGTGGTGTGGTGTGGTGTGGTGTGGTGCGGTGTGGTGTGGTGTGGTGTGGTGTGGTGTGGTGTGGTGTGGTGTGGTGCGGTGTGGGGTGGGGTGTGGGTGGGGTGTGGAGATGTGTGTAGTGTGGACAGATTCGGCTGATTTAGTGTGGTGTGGTGTGGTGAGGTGAGGTGAGGTGTGGTGTGGTGTGGTGTGGTGTGGGGTGTGGAGGTGTGTGGGGTGGACAGATTCGGCTGATTTAGTGTGGTGAGGTGTGGTGTGGTGTGGTGTGGTGTGGTGTGGTGTGGTGTGGTGTGGTGTGGTGTGGGGTGTGGAGGTGTGTGGTGTGGACAGATTCGGCTGATTTAGTGTGGTGTGGTGTGGTGTGGTGTGGTGTGGTGTGGTGTGGTGTGGTGTGGTAAACTGTGGGGTGGTGTGGGGTAGGTATGGTTTAGGTCAGAATGCACTGGTGTTGTGTCTCTGGCCTGGACTGGATTAGACTCGCCTGGTGTGATGTGGTGTGGAGTGCACTAGACTGGATTAAGCTGGTATGTGGTGTGGTGTGGTGTGGTCTTCGTGTGAAGTGGTGTGGTGAAATGTGGCGGAGTGTGGTGAAGTGTGGCAGAGTGTGGTGGAGTGTGGTAGAGTGTGATGGAGTGTGGTGTGCAGTGGAGTGGTGGAATATAAAGTGGAGTGTGGTGTGGTGTGGTGTGCCTCCTGAGTTACCAGATGGTGATAGCTGTTTCAACACCATACACACACACACACACACACACACACACACACACACACACACACACACACACACACACACACAGAGTAAAGCAGCGAGACCAATTTGTTTGAAAATGGAAAGTCATAAATGAATGTAGTCAAATTAAAATTCTTTCTCTTCTTCTGTCTCTCATTTACCGCTGGAGGCCTATATTCTCGTCCCCAAACACCTTTTTCTTAGCGATTTATTTCTGGGGTGTGGCTGGTTAACATCCTTTTTATACGCTGTTTATGCAGAGTATGGGGATATTGGAAGGATTTCTATAGCACGAAAAAGGTCAGTAAGGTGTAATAAGCAAAATAAATCGCTTAGGAAAAGGTGTTAGGGCGCTTCCCCAGTCCACGAATACGAGACTACATCCTTCCCACTGCACTTCTTCGTGACTAGCATCATGTAACAGTGTAATGCCTACCAACTCAGCATTCAAGATGGAGAGATGGTAATTTCAGGCCAAGGTGTGTGTGTGTGTGTGTGTGTGTGTGTGTGTGTGTGTGTGTGTGTGTGTGTGTGTGTGTGTGTGTGTGTGTGTGTGTGTGTGTGTGTGTGTGTGTGTGTGTGAGAGAGAGAGAGAGAGAGAGAGAGAGAGAGAGAGAGGTTTTAATGAGACACTTCTTCCCCCCACATATATAATTCTAAACGGTCCGGATCAGTGCACAAGAGCTGACATGTGATGTGTATGACGCCATCTGAAGCGTGGGATGAGTGAGTCTATAGGGAACGCACTGCTTAATCTAGTTTATACCCTACGTAGGATAAACAAGGAAGGTAAATGATATAATGTGTGTGTGTGTGTGTGTGTGTGTGTGTGTGTGTGTGTGTGTGTGTGTGTGTGTGTGTGTGTGTGTGTGTGTGTGTAAGATTGAAAGGAACAAACTTGCTCTCTGTCACGCTCTCTTCCTTCAAAACATAAGCCAAATATGCTCTGGCACTCTCCTGGCATCCCCTGTGGCAATATTAATGTAAGAAGCATCTGTGCCACCTCCAGACGGCACACAGAGCCAAAGACATGTCGGAAATGCTGCAGGAAATCGATATATGTCATGTTTACCCTTTGGCACAGAGAAAACAAGGAAATACTTCAAATAGTTCCCCCTTTGGCGTCACATTAAAAACTGACAGAATTTTAGTCCCGGCATAAAAGATTATGTGTATTAGTACAATTTCCCACAACCCTGTCGGACGTTTTCTTGTTCTTGTCAATTTTATTATTATTATTCTAGGGAAGATCTAAATCGTCGTCAATGGCATACTGTCTGAGCTACAGCCTTCATTCATTGTCATATCTGGCTGGCAGCTTCATCTGACCAATTATCCTCCTGATTCAACTACCAGAACCAGGATAGGATACGGAAAAAATAAGAAAACAAACGTGACCCTAAAGTTCAAGAACCACTAAAGTTTGAGGTCTAAAATTGCTATGGCATATATCCGGGGCGTGGCCAGAATGCAGCGTTTAATACTGTCCAGATCGAATTATTATTCTCTGAGATCGCCATGGTACAAAATTCTGGAAGACTCCGGACGACAGAGAGGGCACCTGACTCTCCATGAAAGAATGAAACTAGAGCCACCAAACTTGGGCTTACAGATCTTGATGACTTATGGCGACTTGCTTATAGATCTTGATGACTGACTTATGGCGACTTGCTTATAGATCTTGATGACTTATGGCGACTTGCTTATAGATCTTGATGACTTATGGCGACTTGCTTATAGATCTTGATGACTTATGGTGACTTGCTTATAGATCTTGATGACTTATGGCGACTTGCTTATAGATCTTGATGACTTATGGCGACTTGCTTATAGATCTTGATGACTTATGGTGACTTGCTTATAGATCTTGATGACTTATGGCGACTTGCTTATAGATCTTGATGACTTATGGCGACTTGCTTATAGATCTGGATGACTTATGGTGACTTGCTTATAGATCTTGATGACTTATGGCGACTTGCTTATAGATCTTGATGGCTTATGGCGACTTGCTTATAGATCTTGATGACTTATGGCGACTTGCTTATAGATCTTGATGACTTATGGCGACTTGCTTATAGATCTTGATGACTTATGGTGACTTGCTTATAGATCTTGATGACTTATGGCGACTTGCTTATAGATCTTGATGACTTATGGCGACTTGCTTATAGATCTTGATGACTTATGGTGACTTGCTTATAGATCTTGATGACTTATGGCGACTTGCTTATAGATTTGATGACTTATGGCGACTTGCTTATAGATCTTGATGACTTATGGCGACTTGCTTATAGATCTGGATGACTTATGGTGACTTGCTTATAGATCTTGATGACTTATGGCGACTTGCTTATAGATCTTGATGACTTATGGCGACTTGCTTATAGATCTTGATGACTTATGGCGACTTGCTTATAGATCTTGATGACTTATGGCGACTTGCTTATAGATCTTGATGACTTATGGCGACTTGCTTATAGATCTTGATGACTTATGGCGACTTGCTTATAGATCTTGATGACTTATGGCGACTTGCTTATAGATCTTGATGACTTATGGTGACTTGCTTATAGATCTTGATGACTTATGGCGACTTGCTTATAGATCTTGATGACTTATGGCGACTTGCTTATAGATCTTGATGACTTATGGCGACTTGCTTATAGATCTTGATGACTTATGGCGACTTGCTTATAGATCTTGATGACTTATGGCGACTTGCTTATAGATCTTGATGGCTTATGGCGACTTGCTTATAGATCTTGATGGCTTATGGCGACTTGCTTATAGATCTTGATGACTTATGGCGACTTGCTTATAGATCTTGATGGCTTATGGCGACTTGCTTATAGATCTTGATGACTTATGGCGACTTGCTTATAGATCTGGATGACTTATGGCGACTTGCTTATAGAGCTTGATGACTTATGGCGACTTGCTTATAGATCTTGATGACTTATGGCGACTTGCTTATAGATCTTGATGACTTATGGCGACTTGCTTATAGATCTTGATGACTTATGATGACAATCAGTGACCTTGACCTCAAGTTCCCTTTATGGCTCAGCTTCTAGCAGGGAATGGCTGTGGCAAGTTTTTCTATATGAATACTGTCCTTGGACAATTTCACGGCGTTGTAGTTATTTATTATTATTATTATTATTATTATTATTATCATATTTATTATTATTATCATCATCATTCACCATCAGAACTATTTTCAAACATTTTCGTACAGACTGAAATACACTTTTCGGCCCGGCGAGGAGAAATAAAACTTTCATTAACCCTTTACAGTACAGATCCTAAGCTGACTACAATCCCTCGGACACAGCATGAATTAAACGTAGTATCGCATGAAGGGGATGGGATGCCAAATATGCAATAGTTTCCCCTCGACACCGCTTACAGAAAACGAAGGAAAAAAAAAAAAGAATGCTACGTAAAGATAAAAATTTTGGAATCATCATCATCATCATCACAAGTCTCCATTAACATCACACCGAAAAATATATAGGATCATTATGCATATCATTAAAAAAATACTTTCTATAATCATTATCGGAATTATATGGAAGTAAAAAGATTAGTAAGAATATCATTATTATCGTTTTCTGTTTTTTTTCCCTACTGCTATGGACAGGGTAGGCAGGACTCTCTCTCTCTCTCTCTCTCTCACACACACACACACACACACACACACACACACACACACACACAGCATCATCCAAGCTTTCACACATTTCTCACGTCTTCTCAACACCCACATCCACTGGCTTCTGTCGCTTACCCTCCTCCACCACCACCACCACCACCCACATCTACACCCTCAACACTTATACCCACATTTATACCCACAACACTTAACATCCACCACCCACAACGCCTACACCCACACCTACACTCACATCTCATCTTACATACAAAAAATACACAGCCCACATTATCCCTGCTAAACAAACATAGATGAAGTTATACAAGAGGCAATTGTCAACTAAATTAATCACGGGAAGAAACAGACGTACGTGTGTGTGTGTGTGTGTGTGTGTGTGTGTGTGTGTGTGTGTGTGTGTTCCAATCTCTGTAATGCATCTTTCTAGACCTACACACACACACACACACACACACACACACACGCTCTCTCGCTCTCTCTCTCTCTCTGTAATTCATTCACACCCCTATGCAACCTTCCATCCATTCAACTATCCATCTCTCCTGAAACATCTCTCCATCCAACCACCTTCCACCCATCCATCCGTCAAGCAATGCAACCTTCCACTTCATCCACACAAATCTCAACCATCCACCAAACCACTGTATTAAAGCATCATTTCATCCACTCAACCTCCTTCCATCCATCCAACCATCCACCCTATCCTGCAAAATCTCACTCACTACTCCAGTTCTGTCACCTCAACTTGGCTCAGATTTTCGTCCTCTTGTAACTTATTTCACACAGCTCAGAAAAAGACAATACTACAGCTCTACATCCTTTCCATAGCACTTCTTCGTGACTAGCACCATATTCTAGTGTTGATCTTATGTTCCAACTTAGCATTCAAGATGGAGAGGTGACAATTTTGGGCCAAGTTAGTGTGGAAGGAGTATACACATCTACTCCACTTGACTCTCCACTCCCCACCTACCCTACCACCACTGTTCCACTTATTCTATCCATCCCTTCCTTCCACCCACCACCCACTTTCCTCACCAACCACCCACATCCACCGTCTCCCACTATCACCACCCAAAGGCCACATATCACCTCCACCACCACCCACCCTCTCCACCCATCATCCACCCCCTCCAACCACCCACACAGCTGGCAAACTACAGGTGGAAGCCAACACGAAGGAAGACCACCACCACCACCACAACCACCACCATCACCACCATCTCCATCACCACCACCACCCCACCACCACAACAACAACAATCATCCCTATCCCCACCCCTCCACCAAAACCACAACCACCATCGCCACCACCACCATTAGGCCTCACCATCTCCTTCCCTACCCCCACCACCACCACCACCACTACAACAACAACCACGACCATCACCATCATCACCACCACCACCATCACAATAACAACAACAGCGATCCCTACCCCACCACCACACCATCCCTACCCCCACCCACCACCACCACAACCACACCACCACACTTTCTTACAAGGCGAAGTTCAAGGAGAAAACAGCAGAAGCAGCATCAAGTCTTTGGCAGATGAAAGAGAGAACGATAAAGGGTTAAGACAAGGAAAAAGAGAGAGAGAGAGAGAGAGAGAGAGAGAGAGAGAGAGAGAGAGAGAGAGAATAGTACTCCAATATCCCCTCAAATGATGCTAAAAGGGACGCCTTCAGGTGGTGGCACTGATATAACCGGGCGGCTCACTGATTATACAAACGTCCCTCAACTCCTTCCCTATCCCCAAAAAGGACGATGAAGGACTGAAGAAGAGGGAGAACATAAGCCTATAGTCCACCGGGTTCACATTTCAGCTGCCAAAAATCCACAATCCCAGAGTTCTCCCCAAAACCAATCCCCAATCATAAAACAGAGAAAGGAATAAATGATAATGAAGATAAAGGGAGAGGCAGAAGAGGATAATTACTTTTCTTTGCCTTACTTTGTTCCTCTCATCAGCACAACCTAAATTCACTATACTCTCACCTCAGTCATCCTCACGCGATCAAACAGAAGAATTCGGTGTGGAAGGCGGGAAAGAGACACAGATATGGACCACTGTACGATAATTTCCTCCCGATTTGTCTCCCCTAAATATTTCAACATTCCACCTTTCACCACCACAAACAGGAACTCCCAAACTCTCATGTAAATCGCGGTATATATGTGCAAAAAAAGCGCGAGGGGGTGAAAACGATGAAGAAGGGGAAGGGAGAGAGAGAGAGAAAGAGAGAGAGAGAGAGGAGTTACTGGTTTCTCTCTAGCACTTCTCAATTTATCTTCATCAACACAAACACAATTTATATATTCTTAACTCTCTCTCTCTCTCTCTCATAACTTTATATATTCTTAATTAATTCTCTCTGTCTCTGTCTCTGTCTCTCTCTCTCTCTCTCCTAAGGTACCGTATATATATCACAAGGAACACAGGGATAAAAACGAAGAGGAAGATACTGGGAAGGACAATGAGACAGAGTTACTTATTGCTCTGTCTTTTCACAATTTCTCTACCTCATCAACGAAGCCAAAACTTATGAAATCACACTTAAGTTATGCACCACCTAACCAGCATAGGGACGCAAATCTAAAGGGCAAATGGGGAAGATAAAGGGAGGAAGAGAAAGGGGTATTTATTCGTCAGCGTCTTTTTCCAACCTGTCTTCCTCACTAATACAAACATATATTCTTTCCCAATTATATATCTCTCAAGTTAAATATATATAGGAAAGACAATCTAAAGGGCAAAACGATGAGGAAACTAAACGGAGAGACAGAAGGAGCTACGGTACAACGGAACTTCCTCACCAACACAAACACATATTCGCACTTAAATTATCCATCACCCTCACCTACATTATATACCTCTGAATGAACACAGGGAAGGCAGCATAAAGGGTTAAAATAAACAAAGGAAGTTACTTATTTCTCTAGTCTTAGTTTGTCCCTCTCACCAACGAAGCCACATCCACACCTCTCCCCAAAATTAACCCATCTCAAACATATATGGTATTTACAAACTGAGAACAAAGATCGACACAGAGGGAAAGGAAGTTGTCTGCCTGATATTCCAATTCTCCAGTGTTTCCCAAGAAGTAACTCAACCTTATCCTGAAAATCCACAATTCTCAGCAAAATTAACAAACGATTATAGCCAAGAGAAACTAAAAACAAAGTTGTAGATAAGGGTAAAGAGATGTTTATTCCTCGCCTTAGCCATTCTCATCTGTCACCCAGTAAGCAACTCGATTCATACGACCACAAAATTCACCTATCTCACCTACGCCAACCTCTCGAAAATTATGGGGACAAAAAATAAAGATAAATACTTAAATAAAACAAATAAGGCGAAAGAGAAATAGCCTAATACTGCCTTTACCAACTGCTTAATTAGACACGCGTCACCATTCACTACCATAAACATCTCTCCCCAACATTAGCTATTTTCAAACAATTCTAGCGACAAAGCTGAAGAACACTGATGTACGATAAGGGAAGAGAGATGTTTACTCCACTATTCCTTCTCCCAAATAATTCGATCCTCACTAACGCAAAATAAACCCATCTCGCTTACACCATCCCTTTTTAAATAGTCATCCCTTTTTTAATACAAATGTTCGCTATGTGAAAAATCGCTACAAATTTAATTCAATACACCAAGCATTCTTTTAAATACTCGCTATACGACTGTTTGCAACGATAATTGAAAAGGTGTGTATGTCACGTTTAAACTTAAAAATAACGATGTAGATACGGAGCTAAAGAGACATTGTTCCTCCACTACTGTTTTTTCTTATCTACCTGCCTATATATCTACCTCGATTCTCACTGCCACAACTACTTCTGAATCCCTCACTTAAATTAACAAATCCACAAGTCTCACGGGAACGAAAATATTAAGAGAAAATGAAAGGAAGAGAACGGTGGTGACAGAATGGAT